>NC_039365.1:109966-159177 GCF_003573695.1 Papaver somniferum | reverse complement strand
TTCAACTTTTTTTTTTCAACTTTTTTTTCTTTCATGGTATCTCAATCACTCTAATTCACCCTAGCATTGGTAACAACTTGAATCGTGAGCCCCAGCAAATCACTTAGAAACATATTTAAAAAGAAAAATAAAAACAGAAATGAAAAGGACTCAACGAGATATGGGGAAACTACCATGTTATTCCTAACAACTGAGCTCTGTGCTTTTATGAATAGACTCTTTAGATGTTGTCATCTAATCAGATTGGTTTCTCAACTCCTACAACCAAAATGCTTCCATCCACTTAGATTAGTTAGTGCGATCCTTAATATGCATAAATTTCTAGGCTCTGGAGTTTATTTATTGCAACTAAAAAGTTTCTCTCATACCCCCAAACTTAAACCTAACATTGTCCTCAATGTTCTAAAGATAAAATTAAAAGCATGAACAAGGAGAAACTGTTACCATTTAAAGCAAAAGAGATAAGGAAAGATATTATCGTGTTGCATGAGATTGGGTTACCTCCCAAGAAGTGCTAAGTTTAACGTCTTCATCCAGACATAAGAAAGGATTAATCACCTCGTATCATAAAGTAATAGCCGAAATATATGTGGGTCATCAAAACCAAATAGAGCTATCACAAGTAAAAGGAATCTGCAACATGCCAAGAAAATTAACAAATAAAGCGCACCCTTGTCTAGTTTCCTGTTTAAGACAACTACATCTAGCTGTGGTTCAGGTTCAGGCTCTATGAAAGGGTCTAGATAAAATATTTTCATGCGCTGGAATTCCTCAAAGCTAAGATCCGGTTCAGGTATTAGAGTCTGGAAAACTCAAGTAAAAACTTAGAAGCACATAATAATAACCTGAATAATTGAGGATCCTTAAAATCAATCAGTTTTGACTCACAAAGCTGACCACAATAAGAGTGGTGGTCTTCCTTAAACAAATATGTCGATCCTAATCTCCTAAAGTAATTAGGTTTAGTCTCAACACTTAACAATTGACACATATGAAACTTATACGTTCCCACAATTGGTCGAAAAATATTTGGTGGTAAAACAAAGTCAATCTGGATATCATAGCCTGGGTAAACCTCATCAACCATAGGATGGGTTTCTAACAACTGAACTTCCTTATGGACATCACTAGGTTCAGGAAAACGTGTATGAAGATAATCTTGTAAAAGGGTTGAGGCACATATGCCAAGTCCGAAGTGAGGGACCTTTCTAAGAGTTAAGGCACATGGAGAATGATAATCACCCCAAACTTAGAGTTTGGGTATCTCTAGATAGACTAGCTACAATTTCCTTAATTTCTAGATCGTTGGAATCCTGAAAATAGTCAATTGCTTCTTCTAGGTTATACTCAAGTGACGCATCCTCACTCATATTTAATAGCTGTACGAGTTCATTTTTTTCGTCTAAGACCATTGTGTTTAAATTGCTAGACTCTAAAACGGTATTCTCGGAATAAACTCGTTCCTCTAAACCATTATCGACTTCGTAATCAAAAGGAAATACTACATCATCTAAAGAAGTGGTATCTCTAATCAAATCCTCGTCCTTTTGAATAGGTGAATAATTATTATAATTATTTGTATTTGAACTAGAAACATTATCGTTATTAAGCTCAATTGGAGTAACAAATTCCTGATCACTATGCCTACTTATTTCAATTTCTTCATCAACACTATCCTCATCATAATCATCATTATAATAACATGAAAATGGTTGAACCTCATCTAAACAAGTAGTGTTACCAATTTTATCCTCGTCATCTTGATTATGTGAGTAACTATCTTCATTTTCAAAGGTACTATTGGAAACACTATATTGGAAATTAAGAGCGGTTATGTTCTGGGCCTCTAACAAAATATTTTGAGTCGACTCACATGACTTCCTGATTGAATCTAGGAAAGAAAGTTCACTCGTTACATTGCTTTCGTCCATAACTAAGTTATTCATTTCTGCTAACTTACGTGTCGACTCAGCTAACTTACGTGTTGATTCTAGTAGAGAGGAATTTTGCTCGTATGACCGGTTGGCGTGTGGATAGTAATTGGGCTCACCATGGTATGGACCATGACCTTCAAAAGGCTGATGTTCCCAACCATTATTCACACTATGGTCAAAGTAGTAACGTCCATTTTGAAACTCGGTCTGATATTCGTTGTATTGGCTATTGTAATACCATTTCGAAATTCTATTGCAGCGGTGTGAGTTGTCACACAAAATAAAACCCACTGACAGGGGATTCGTGGGTGCATAGAATCTTACCTCCCGTACCAGACGGGCGATGAACCGTTGAAGTCGACTCAGGCCACCGACTCCGATGTCAGTGTACGAACCCGAGGGTCCGAGACAGTATCGTAACTGTCGTCCTTCCCTGCAAACAGATGATATTTAATTTTGGCCCTTCCCTAGGGTTTAAAAATAATGTCCAAGAATGTCCAAAAAGTCCAAAAATAAAAATGTCCAAAAAGGAAAAGAAAAATTACAAAAATAACACCCTATTTACAGTTTCTAAAAATAAAACAAAATAACTATATACAAAATCTTCTTCTTCACTCCTTTCGGATTCCTCTTTTCTTTCCTTCTTTGGCGATGCTTTCCTTTTATAACACTTTTTCTTCCCTTGTAGCTTCGCTCCAAATCTGAAAAGAATCGAAAAATACCAAAACGCGTAAAAAAGAACAAAAAATAATAAAAAGAAACCTAAAACAAATCTAAATACAAGTCCGCGTCGGCGACGCCAAAAATTGATATAGTTTTTAAGTGGTAGTAAAGTTCGTTCAACTCGGACTTGTGTAGACTCAATTTCAGACTTAAAAATAAAAATAAATAAAATATATTCACAGAATTGTCACGATAACGAGAGACATTAAGACTTCGGATTCCACCATTAATCACATTCAATTGGTTCATATAATGACTCATAACAATTCTAGCTCTTTTATGGACTCTATTTATTTTACAAGGTAGATTGCTAAAATATTAGATGTAAATCACAAGCATGGTATATCAAAATCTCTTACGTCTAAGCATACACCATTAAACGAAATCACAACTAATTAGTGAAAATCATAAATCAATTGAATCAAGTGCAAAAGTAAAAAAGAATCTAATATAGTTACCAAACAATTGTGAATAAGGCTTCCTCCGTCATCCCAGTGTTGGGGTTTAGCTCCTCATGTCGAAAACACACCCGAAAGATATAAACATGGCTCACAAGGTGTTTTTATTGAAAAATAATATAGTGCAGCGAGTTTATAACAGAGATAATTGTTACAAATCCCACTGTTACATAGAAACCCTAGCAGAAGTGTTGCGAACTCAAACTTAATTGTTACAAAACTGTTACAAAGGTATTGGATTTGAAAGATTGGGTAATGGTTTCTGCGACTTTCTTTTTTTTGCGGTTTGCACTGTCCTTCTTCTTCTTCTTCCCTGGAACAGCAGCAAGCTTCTCTGCAACTTCACCTGCAGCTACCCAATCACCTCCGTTCGGTCCCCCAACTCCCGATTCTCTCTGTGACTTGAAGCAACCTTTTTATAGCCAACAGGAACCCTAATACTCGATTTAATTCTCTCTTTTCTTCGGCAGAAAGTCTCGGACTTCTCCACTTTCCAAACTCTTCTCTACGCGTTTCTGAGATGTACAGGTCATTCCAGTTCCTCTATTAGATTGATACGAATCTCAGGAAGGGTTATCTTCCCTCAAATCACCCGTAACTGCCAAATATAATCTCAAAGGAGCCCGAAAACTTCTTCCTCCTCTGTTTTCTTCTCGCGGCTTATCCAGCCTCAATTGGTTGAGTCCAATCAATCTACCAGCCCTGTTGTGATCCAGAAAGTCCAGCCCAACAAATATCTTCAATCGAATCTGGTCGAATCCCTTGCGAAATCCAATTCCAAACCTTCACGACTGCTGCCGTTTTTCCCGCCGAATTCCGACTCGAATTGTGAAGAAGAAGAGGCGCCCCCTATCCAGAGTAGGGGTACCTTTAGCAGCTGCCTTGGGGTGTCCTGTGGATGCCCCTTATCCATGCTGAGGGTCCGAATAGCAAGTGTCCTCCGGGCGCTTTTAGACAACTTTTCGAGCCGATTTTTCCAAAAATATTTATTGGCCAATAATACCTACACACACATAAAACACCATAATAAGTACAAAAATGAGAACTATCAATATATAGAATCGAGACAAATTAGACACAAAAATGTGTCTATCAGTAGGAGAAAAAAGAAGAATCATCATAATTTGGGAATGACTCCAAATTCTTCATCAGTTTGATTTGATTCCTTTTTGAAGAAATCAACTGTATTTTTAAGCATTAGTGAACTAGGGAATTACGCCCCCATCCATATCAGCATCATAAAACTACTACCCCTTTTAATAATTCAAAAGTATGAAGAATTTGTACCAAACATCCAACTATCAGAATAACAAACATCCAACTATCAGAGTAACTGAATTTGTTACCTCATAAACTGGAATTTTGAAAGGCTACCGTTGGAAAAATAAAATAAAATGAAGTTGTTATCTGTCACGCTCTATCTCTTTCTTTACATTCCCTTTGCTTGTATTTCAATCCTACCGACTAATCCAGCCATCACTACACCAAATCCAGGTTTTTGTCACAGAGTATATCTGTTACTGTTTCCATTTTTAACACATATACGCCGTTGCAGAAGCGTTGTGATAATAATTGTTGTTATCCCTTGCAACGGTTTTTTTTGTGACAACTATTATTTAGTCACACTTTTTAACCGTTGTATAATAAAACAACAACGATTAACCTAATTTAACGGTGGCGACACGTGTCCATTTTGTCACAATAATTCCAACAGTTATAGTTGTGAGTGAATTTTGCAACAATTTGGATGCGGACACGTGTCTCTTTTTGTGACGGTTACGGTAACACCTATAAGTGTTACCTATTGCTTGTAACATATCTTTGTGTGACAAGTGTCGTCTTCTTACCTCAACATTGTGATGATGACACGTGTCTTTTAAGTGACCCTTTTTGTTACTATTATTCGAGTGACAATTCTTTAAATTACAATTAAAAAAATGGATAGTCCAGGTCCATTATCACGGGCCTGGACTTTCAGTTTACAGGCCTGCAGTTTCTTATTTCCCAATCTGCAGAATATTCATTACAGAATTTTCCCATTCATATTCATGACAGACTTTTACCATTCACATTCATTAGCTTATTCCAGCTTCATCTCTTTACATTAGGAATCTTCACAAGAAGAAAATAAAATGAACCAGCGAAGGTTGCAAAACATGATAACAACAAGCAGATAAAACCTAGATGCATAGCTAAAGTAGATGGATATCCTTAGATTTCACAAATCAGTGAGCAGGGAGTTACCTCAAACCCTTCCAGATATCGGCTTTTAACTCTTGCGGAACCAGCCTCCAACAAAGAAAGAAATAGGGCACTGCATCCCAACAATCTACACTATGCAAGTAGCAAACTATTCAGCATGATCACCAATAATTCTGTCAGCTTCATCGGAAGTAAGCAACAGTTTCAGGCTATCTACATGACTGCATTCACAGCTGCAGGATCAGGTGGTGAAACTGCATTTGCTTCATTGTTGGGAATATTACTTTACTTAAATTCATCTGCAAGAAATTAGAACAAAAATAATCACACAACATGTTTGTAAGAACAACAAAACCAGAATAGCATTGACTTCAAGGAATGAGTAGTACGGGATGGGTTAATCCTACTTTTAAATGCAAAAGTAATGGATTAGTAAATACAAATAACTTAAGAAAGTTCTGATATATTATTGTAGTACGTCAATACCTCTGGTCGCATATAACTAACAATCACAAGACGCGGTTCTTCCCCTTAGAAATCCTCATTGAAATCATGAAGTAGCCAAGGTTCCTGCAGTAATAGCATATTATGTTAGTGTCAGGATCCAACAAGCACAAAACAGAACCATTGGTTAATCATAATTGACACTTACACTAGTCTTTTTAGTGTTACATTATGGGTTCCAACCTATATTAATGACCATCTTATAAACTCAGTGAACACCAAGAAGAATTTCATACCAAAGACACGCCTGGCAAATGGTTTCAACATGATTTTTTCATTAGAAATTTAAGCATGTGCAAAAAAATTAAAAACCATTTACAATGTGCCCTCAATAACAAGGTCGTTGGAAGGATCGACATCCAACAACTTCACCACCTAAAAGAATCTTAAGAAGAAAATCAAGCAGCAAATGCAGATTGGACGCATAAATGGAATTTATCAGCAGTTAAGAATAATAGTAAGATATGAAAAAGCATCTCACAATTCAGGATTATTTCCAGCCTAAACACACACGTAACGAGATGAAAGATCAAATATGTAAAATTAATCTGAATGTATTGAGTTAATCTCTAATCTAGTATCTGGTTGTTTAAGATAGGATAAATATCTAGCGGAACCTGACCTTCGGGATAGGTGAATTTATTTTCTATGCTTTCCCTAGAGACGAAGCTTATGACATAGGTACACTATGTCCCTTCAAATGTTCAATTAATTGGTTGGCACCAGGAAAGAGGTCTTATTTAGCACTAGCTACAGTAAACAACATAATAGTTTAATAACCAATCATAGAAACACTCATAGATCGTACAGACACTACCAGTTAGCCAAAGTATAGTATCTACTCCAAAAGGCTCGCTATTGTCTCTGTGATATCCTAGAGAGAAGATAGTCAATGACAAAATTAAAAGAACACAAGAAAGAAACAAAGATAGAAAGAACGAAAAAAAAAGCAAGAGATCTGTATCTATCCAATAGTGCAGATACATCTTACGTAATAGTGCAGAACTGTCTTAAGTTATCTGCATAATATTAAGTGTTTTACAGTCCATACTACTCATATATTAACAGTCCTTATACATACATACGAGCACAAATCGAGCTTACCCCGAAGTTGTTGTGCTTGAGAACCCCTAAAATCAAATTCATCATGCTTCTCTGCTCTTGACTGATCTTGTCAACGATCGCGGAGGTATGTAGCAATTGGTACTGCATGTGGTGAATTTGTAGCATTCAGTACCGCCACCGAGGTGGTGAATCTGTAGCAGACCAAACCCATATATTAGCACCAGATAAATAAAATAATTCAATCAAGCTATACTGACTGCATAATCCCATTTCCTTGGGAGACATAAACAAGATCACCAAGTTTCCAGTAAGAAAAAATTAAGAACCCTAGAGAATTATTGAACATCAAAACAGTGACTACATCCAACCCCTAGATGATATGTTCCCAACAAGCAGTACTTGTGTACAGACTTGTGTACAGACAGTTTGAGAAAAACCGTAAAATCATCAATTTGAAAATAAATCACTATGACATATAAGATCTTTACAAAACCTCAAGACCTTATACTGGAAACTCCTCCTCGCAAACATGGAAGGCAGAAAATAAGTACAAGCAATTATCCTGGATACATACCAACTGCAAATACAGCTAAACGACACCACCAACAACATGAAAGGCCAATTTGAAGCTTGGACTGATTCATTGAAAGGAATCAGTCAACCACCCAAACCATAATTACCAAAAGTAATCTTAATTTCAAATTAAAATTTAGAACTACATATATTTGTAACCATCACTTTCTCTTATCAATAGGGAATAAAAAAAGTAAACTTCCTGAGGGAAAAAACACAAAACAGTAAACGAAAAAAGAAGAAAACCCCTTTAAAAGAAAAATCAACAACATACTTAAATAAGATATATACATTTTAAAACAGAATCATCAAAAGGAGTACTTGATATGCCTAAAAATAAACTCAAAATGATTAAAAGGAATTGATAGATTGAAGCAAGGAGATTGGGAGATAAGAGACATGTACTGAGATTAGGAATTGATACATTTTCAGAAAAGCAAGTCAGATGAAGCTACAAACTTAATCAAATTTAGCAAAGGCAAGCAAATAAATAAAGCCAGAAAATGAAGCAAGTTGGCTTTTTATAGGTATCCAATTAAGCATAAGAAAACACTTAACTAGCTATTTAGTTAGTCAGTAAGGAAACAAAATCATCCAAATTTAATCTAATTACCTCTTCATCAACTCCAGAATTCAGATTTTATAATTGATCACTACGATTCATTACTTTCATATCCCTAAACAAATCAATAAGCTAAACAGATTTTTACTTCATAAAACAAATTTGTCCACAATCTTCCACATAAAACATACAAGTAAACCTAGAATAAGAGAAACCCAATCTTCATCTCATGTTTAAATAATACCAAAACAAAGAAATAAATCCTAGAAAATTGACAAAGCCAGATATGAAGAAAACTGAAATATAAATTGAGATTAACAACTAAATGTTGTTAATCTACATAAGAAATCAGGCTCACAAAACCGAGTTATTAAAATTCAAAACAAATAAATGTTGAGGAGAATTTATACCTGGAGAAGTTCAAGAAATCCAACTGAGGTTGATTGTTCATCTTCTAAAAACTCCTACAATAAAACCCAAAAGAGATTTCAAACCCTAATAGCAAACAAAATCAACAAGAACAAAGAGAGAAAAAGGGGAAATTACATTTAAAGCGTAACTTTAGTTCCAATAAGAAGAACTATTAATACCACACAAACAACAAAGATGAAAAAGGAAATGGTTAAGAAGAATGGTTTTGAGTTAAGATTGAAGAAAATGGTTTTATATCGAACATAATGATATAAATAGATCTGGAGTGAAGAAGGAAATGGTTTTTCCTCCTGGTTCATGGTGTAGTGTTCATGAAGATCTGTTAGTTTTTGTAAGAAATCCGATGGATCTGGAGAGGTAAGAAATTTTTCTTCGGAGGCAGAAAAATGTTGAGAGAGAAGAGAAGAGGGGACTTGCATAGAAATGGAAGAAGAGGCAGCAAAACGATAAGGTTTAACTAGGTTTGGTTAAGATAAGAGTGGGACTCACAGCTGTTGGATGTAGGGATGCACGGAACCGAGCCGAACCGAGCAAACCGAGCCGAACCGGGGTGAACCGAACCTTAACCGAACTGAACCATTCATTCAACGGTCAGTTTCAGTTCATAACACAAGAATTGTTGATCTTTCAGTTCAGTCTACGGTTTGTATGGTCAAGCCTAACCGAACTGAACCGATAGAACCGATGAATATAGAACCTTGATTTGTATCACCCTAATCAATCCTAGCCGTCTATATCTAAAACCCTAACTACTTAAACTCTCAGCTGGTTCACCTGATTTCATTTTTTTCTTTCCATTTTTCTTACCTCACCAGTCGCCTCCACCACCACTCATCAGAGAACCACCTCCATCACCTCTGCATCGATCGTCACCACCTCTAGTAAGCCAATCTATTGATTTCTTTTTAGTTTCCTCTTCTATTTTTCCTTACTTTCTTCTTTTTCTGTTCTTCTATTAGTTTTCAGTTTCTAGGGTTTCTTAGTTTGTTGAACAAAACCAATGGATTGATTTGTTTTTAGTTTCTGTTTATAAATCCATGTTTGTTGTCAATCGATATGGGTCTTAATTATTTTTCTGTTTTTTTTAATATGCAGAAAGACTGAGAGGAGCAACAACAGTTCTTCATCAATTATAGACTGTATAGTTGTGTTTGTGTTAAGACTTTGAGGAGCAGGTAACTTGTGTTTCTTCCTTTTCAGAGATTTTTTTAGTGTTTTTCATTACTAGGGTTTCTCTATATGTTCTTTTGTTTGGGTTTAGGGTTTCAATTTGTTGAAGTAAATCAACCGATTGATTTCTTTTTAGTTTCTGTTTATCAATCGATTTCTTTTTAATTATTTTTTCTGTTTTTTATTTATATGCAGAAAGACTGAGAGGAGCAGCAGGAGTTCTTCATCAGTATAGTTGCGTTAAGACTTTGAGGAGCAGGTAACAATTTTTTTTTTCCATCTAGAGATTTTTCTTTGTTTTTCACTTCTTTTGTGCAAGGAAAATAGATTTAGAGATGTTCATGTCATGTGCAAGTGTTGGGTTCTAGAGTTGTTCTTTTAATTTTGGGTATATGAAATATTTGCAAGTGTTCATTTTTCAGTTTGATAAGAGTGTGTTATTTTGTTAGGTTTTGAATATAACTTTTAAAGTTTCTGCATTAAGAAAAAGAATTAGTTGCCATGAATGGTGAACTCAAGCTTATTGGCTAGAAATTGATGTTGTAACATAAGGATTGCAATGGATAGAATTGCAACCAAAGAACTTTTGTTTATTGGCTTCTAATACTAGCCATGAATTACAATGGTAGGCTGGTAGCTAGATAGTTTGTCATGGACCTGCAAAGAAGTTAAGTTGTTTTATTTATTCTTCATGAATTTAGGGGATCAGTTTCGAGTCTTTCGACGCATAAGGATTAGATCATGGCCTGTTCCTATTAGATTTCGTATGAGTTATGTACTCGTGAGAGTCTGAGACTAGTCACTAGCTTGAAGGCTAGAAGAGAGTTTTGTTGTACATGTATAATGTTCTTAAAGAGTTTCAATTTTCAAAGCTCATATAGTTTGCATTTTTATGCAGAATTGGATTTTTTTGCTATACCCGTCTCTTCAGTTGCATCCGAGTCTGCATTCAGTACAGGAAAGCGTATTCTTACTCCATGGAGAAGCTCATTGTCTGCCAGGACAGTTGAGGCACTTATCTGTGCGCAAAGCTGGTTACAACACCCCATTTCTCTTGATTTCATATCTGACTATGTACCGGATGATAATGCTAGCATCGAGGATGGCAATGGACTCTCTCTTCTTATTTTTTGACTTAAAATTTGTATTGCTTTCAACTTTTCATCTGTTTTGATTTTGAGTCATTCTGTTTTCTTATTTGTGTTGCCTTTCTTCTTTGTATTAATCACAGAAATTTTGGGACCATTGCCAGAGATTTGAAGGTTGAAAATTGATGGGATGATTGAAATGGACTGTAGTCTTTTACTTTGTTTAAAGCTCATATTGATGCAGTATTTTGCTTGGAATGCAGTCAGCTTAGTTCATACTGATGCTACCTTTCTTTTGTTATGTTAAACTTCAAGACTAATAGTTTTTGAACTTTAGTATCCTTGGTTTTAGAATCCTCTCTTTACTTGGTTTATTAAGACTGTGTGTAGGTTTATTACTTGGTTTTTTAAGACTATGTCTGTGGGTTTATCAGTTTATTAAGACTTGTTTTTTTGTATCAGTTTATATCTGCTTCAGTTTATAGTTTTCAGCAGGTACAGGGTATTGTTCGGTTTCAGTTTAAAACCGAACAAATAACCGAACCGTGTCAGTTCAGTTCACAACCGAACCGGTAGATAAACAGTTCAGTTTCAGTTTGAATTGGAAGAACCAAGCTTTGTACAGTTCAGTCCACGATTTCACCTGAAAACCGAACTGACTGACCGTTGTGCAGCGCTAGTTGGATGAATGACAAGACACGATCTCCAAAATATCTACTAGGGTGACGACACTATCCACATATCCTCGTCCAAGTCAATAAAAGTCCTGATACAATGGTAGTTTGACTTTTGTCAATGACACTTTCTGATTGCCTAAATAATGCGATACCAGTACAGTATAACCCCTATAAAATAATAGCGTCGACCGATAAAATTTATCAATTTATCGCGATATTAAATAATTACATAAATTAATAATTATTAATTTATTAATTTATCAAAGTTCTTACAAAATAATCAACAAAATGAACCAATACACCTTATTCCATTGCAAATTGTTTACGTCATTGTAAGATTCGTTCAATGGATGACATCGGATCAAAGTATCCAAGTAAATCATTAGATAATGAAGGAAGTAGAGAATTGCGAAATCTAATCAATGGATTGAATTATCACAGTGGAATGGATGTTGAATTTCTTTTAAACTGCCTTCAAAAGGATATTATTTCAGATTTGTTGACTGACGAAGAAATATGTGAGAGTGTCATGGGAAAAGACGAAAGTGATGATGTGGAAGTTGAAGATGAAAGTGTAGTTACACAGCCACCTTCCCTTAAAGAAGCTATCAAAGCTGCAACGATATTAAATAGGTTTTTATTGCATCAGGAAACGACAAACAAAAAACTTTTCTAATGTTAAGAAAAATCCAAGACGAAATTCAATGTGACATCAATTTTAAGAAAAACCAAGTAATAGTGGAATCATTCTTTACCAAATTAGCATAAATGTAAAACTAAATTTATATAAATTGCAGAGTTATTAATTTATATATTCGAATGGACCTAGAGTTAGACTTGAGTCTCTCATTCGGATGAACTGAAAAGGAAATATATCAGGTTTGAACATCCCAGGTTCGAAGATTCCTAGATTCATACCCGAGTCTCTCATTCGGATGAACTGGGGACGAAATATATCAGGTTTGAACATCCCAGGTTCGAAGATTACTAGAGTTAGACCTGAGTCTCTCATTCGGATGAACTATAAAGGAAATATATCAAGTTTGAACATCCCAGGTTCAAAGATTACTAGATTCAGACCTGAGTCTCTCATTCGGATGAATTGGAGACGAAATATATCAGGTTTGAACATCCTAGGTTCGATGATTACTAGAGTTAGACCTGAGTCTCTCATTCGGATGAACTGGAAACGAAATATATCAGGTTTGAACATCCCAGGTTCGAAGAGTACTAGAGTTAGACCTGAATCTCTCATTCGGATGAACTAGAGACGAAATACATCAGGTTTGAACATCCCATGTTCGAAGATTACTATAATTAGACCTGAGTCTCTCATTCGGATGAACTGGAAAGGAAATATATCAGGTTTGAACATCCCAGGTTCGAAGATTACTATAGTTAGACATGAGTCTCTCATTAGAATGAACTGGAAAGGCAATATATCAAGTTTGAACATCCCAGGTTCGGAGATTACTAGAGTTAGATCTGAGTCTCTGATTCGGATGAACTGGAAAGGAAATATATCAGGTTTGAATATCCCAGGTTTAAAGATTACTAGATTCAGACCTGAGTCTCTCATTCGGATGAACTGGGGACGAAATATATCAGGTTTGAACATCCTAGGTTCGAAGATTACTAGAGTTAGACCCGAGTCTCTCATTCGGATAAATTGGAAATGAAATATATCAGGTTTGAACATCCCAAGGTTCGAAGATTACTAGATTCTGATCTGAGTCTCTCATTCAGATGAACTAATATATCAGGTTTGAACATCCCAGGTTCGAAGATTACTAGAGTCTGACCTGATTCTATCATTCGGATAAACTGGAGAAGAAATATATCAGGTTTAAACATCTCAGGTTCGAAGATTACTAGAGTTAGACATGAGTCTCTCATTTGGATGATCTGGAAAGGGAATATATCAAGTTTGAACATCCCAGGTTCAAAGATTACTAGATTCAGACCTGAGTCTCTCATTCGGTTGAACTGGAGACGAAATATATCAGGTTTGAACATCCCAGGTTCGAAGATTACTAGAATTAGACCTGAGTCTCTCATTCAGATAAACTGGAAAGGAAATATATCAGGTTTGAACATCCCAGGTTCAAAGATTACTAGACTCAGACTTGAGTCTCTCATTCGGATGAACTAGAGACGATATATATCAGGTTTGAACATCCCAGGTTCGAAGATTACTATAGTTAGACCCGAGTCTCTCATTCTGATGAACTGGAAAGGAAATATATCAAGTTTGAACATCCCAGGTTCAAAAATTAATATAGTTAGACCTGAGTGTCTCATTCAGATGATCTGGAAAGGAAATATATCAGGTTTGAAAATCCCAGGTTTGAAGATTACTAGATTCGGATCTGAGTCTCTCATTCGAATGAACTAGAGACGAAATATATCGGGTTTGAACATCCCAGGTTCGAAGTTTACTATAGTTAGAACCGAGTCTCTCATTCGGATGAACTGGAAAAGAAATATATCAGGTTTGAACATCCCAGGTTCGAAGATTACTAGAGTTAACCTGAGTCTCTCATTTGGATGAACTGAAGACACAATATATCAGATTACTGGAGTTAGACCTGAGTTTCTCATTCGGATGAACTTAAGACGAAATATATCAGATTTGAAAATCAAAGGTTCAAAGATTGCTAGAGTTAGACCTGAGTCTCTCATTCAGATGAACTGAAAACACAATATATCAGATTACTGGAGTTAGACCTGAGTTTCTCGTTCGGATGAACTTAAGAAGAAATATATCAGATTTGAAAATCAAAGGTTCAAAGATTGCTAGAGTTAGACCTGAGTTTCTCGTTCGGATGAGCTGAAGATAAAATATATCAGATTACTAGAGTTAGACCTGAGTTTCGTTCGGATGAACTGAAGACGAAATATATCAGATTCGAACATCACAGGTTCAAAGATTACTGGAGTTAGACCTGAGATTCTCGTTCGGATGAACTGAATACGAAATATATCAGATTCGAACATCACAGGTTCAAAGATTACTAGAGTTAGACTTGAGTTTCTCGTTCGGATAAACTTAAGACGAAATATATCAGAATTGATTAACACAGGCTCAAATACTACTAGAGTTATACTTGAGTTTCTCGTTCAGATAAACTGAAGACGAAATATATCAGAATTGATCAATACAATTTCAAAAACTACTAGAGTTAGACTTGAGTTTCTCGTTCGGATGAACTGAAGACGAAATATATCAGAATTGATCAACACAGGTTCAAATACTACTAGAGTGAAAATGACCAGACTACCCTTATTGAAAATAAGTAAAGTAAATATTACAGATTAAGAAAATGACCATATTACCCTTATGGGAAATAAGTAAAGTAAATAGTACAAATAGTGAAAATGACCATATTACCCTTACTAGAAATTAGTGCAATAAATATCATGTAGATAGTGAAACTGTCCGTACTACCCTTGTCGGAAATAAGTGAAATAAATATTACAGATTATGAAAATGACCATATAACCCTTACTGGAAATAAGTGTAATAAATATTATGGAGACTGTCAAAATGACCAGACTATCCTTATCGGAAATAAGTAAAGTGAATATTATAGACAGTGAAAATGACCATACTACCCTTACAGGAAATAATTGCAATAAATATTATGGAGACTGTGAAAATGACCAGACCACCCTTTTCGGATATGAGTAAAGTATATATTACAATCTGTGAAAATGACCATTTTACCCTTAGGGGAAATAAGTGCAACAAGTGTTATGGAGACTGTGAAAATGACCAGACTACACTTTTCGGAAATAATTATCACTGACAGTGAAAATGACCATATTACCCTTACTAGAAATTAATGCAATAAATACCAAGGTGACAAAGAAAATGACCAGACTACCCTTATCGGAAATAAGTTAAGTAAATATTATATACTTCTGAAATGACCATTTTACCCTTAATGGAAACAAGTGCAATAAATATTATGGAGACTGTCAAAATGACCAGACTATCCTTATCGGAAATAAGTAAAGTGAATATTACAGACAGTGAAAATGCGCATACTACCTTTATTGGAAATAAGTGCAATAAATATTATGGAGACTGTTAAAATGACCAAACTACCCTTATTGGAAATAAGTGCAATACATATCACACAGACGGTGAAAATGACTATACTACCCTTACTGGAAAATAGTGAAAATGACCAGACTACCCTTATGAAAATAAGTAAAGTAAATATTACAGTCTGATAAAATGGCCATTTTACCCTTAGGGGAAATAAGTGCAATAAATGTTATGGAGACTACCAAAATGACCAAACTACCCTTATTGGAAATAAGTGCAATAAATATCACACAGACGGTGAAAATGACCATACTACCCTTACTGGAAACAAGTGCAATAAATATTATGGAGACTGCGAAAATGACCAGACCACCCTTATCGGATATGAGTAAAGTAAATATTACAGTCTGCTAAAATGGCCATTTTACCCTTAGGGGAAATAAGTGCAATAAATGTTATGGAGACTAACAAAATGACCAAACTACCCTTATTGGGAATAAGTGCAATAAATATCACATAAACGGTGAAAATGACCATACTACCCTTACTGGAAATTAGTGAAATAAATATTATGGAGACTGTGAAAATGACCAGACTAACCCTTATAAAAATAAGTAAAGTAAATATTACAGACTGTGAAAATGACTATTTTACCCTTACTGGAAATAAGTGCAATAAATATTATGGAGACTCTCAAAATGACCAGACTGTCCTTATCAGAAATAAGCAAAGTGAATATTATAGACATTGAAAATGACCATACTACCCTTACTGGATATAAGTGCAATAAATGTTGAGGAGACTGTGAAAATGACCAGACCACCCTTTTCGGATATGAGTAAAGTATATATTACAATCTGTGAAAATGACCATTTTACCCTTAGGGGAAATAAGTGCAACAAGTGTTATGGAGACTGTGAAAACGACCGGACTACACTTTTCGGAAATAATTATCACTGACAGTGAAAATGACCAAATTACCCTTACTGGAAATTAGTGCAATAAATATCAAGGTGACAAAGAAAATGACCAAACTACCCTTATCGAAAATAAGTTAAGTAAATATTATAGACTGTGAAAATGACCATTTTATCCTAACCAGAAAATGACCATTTTACCCTTACGACAATAATCATTTTCACAGTCTCCATAATATTTATTGCACTTATTTCCAATAAGGGTAATATGGTCATTTTCACAATCCGTAATATTTACTTTACTTATTTACGATAAGGATATTCTAGTCATTTTCACAGTCTCCATAATATTTATTGCACTAATTTCCATTAAGGGTAATATGGTCATTTTCACAGTTTGCAATATTTACTTTACTTATTTTTATGAGGGTAGTCGGGTCATTTTCACAGTCTCTATAACATTTATTTCAGTTATTTCCACTAAGGTAAAATGGTCATTTTCACATACTATAATATTTACTTTACTTATTTTTGATAAGGGCAGTTCAGTCATTTTTATAGTCTCCATGATATTTGTTGCAATAATTTCTAGTAGGGCTGTCAATGGGTACCCATTACCCGGATCCGTAACCGGACCCGGTATATTAAGGTCTGGTTCCGGGTCCTAAAGTTGGACCCATTAGCTACTTAGGACCCGGCGGGTAATTACTCGATTGGACCCGAATTTAAACGGGTCCAAACGGGTAATACCCATTGGGTACCCGCGGGTATTGTGTACCCGTTTATTCATTCTTTTATTCATGTTTTTAGTAAAATTATAAGTATTTTTTCTAGTTTTAGCTTTGATATTTTACTCATTTAAATTTTTTCTCTTACATTTAATCTTTATTTAGTACATTCATAAGAAATAATAATAATTTTTTATAAAAATTACTTAAATCCAAGCTAAAAAGAGAAATATATTAAGTTTTTGAATTTTTTTAAATAGTTTTCTTTAGACCCAATGGGTACCCGGAACCGATGGGTACCCGGGTATTTAAACGGGTCCGGTCCTGGGTCCACAAATTTAGGAACCGGACCAGGAACCGTTAGGAACCGGATCCGATCTTTATAAGTAGGGTCCGGGTCCGGGTCTAGTGATACCCGGGAGGACCCGGACCCGTTGACACCCCTAATTTCTAGTAAGGGTAATTAGTTATTTTCACAGTCTGAAATATTAACTTTACTTATTTTTAATAAGGGTAGTCTGGTCATTTTTACAGTATTGCACTAATTTCCATTAAGGATAATATGGTCAATTTCACAGTTTGTAATATTTACTTTACTTATTTTAATAAGGGTAGTCTGGTCATTTTCATAGTCTCCATAACATTTGTTGCACCTATTTCCCCTAAGGGTAAAATGGTCATTTTCACAGACTGTAATATATACTTTACTCATATCCGAAAAGGGAGGTCTGGTCATTTTGCAAGTCTCCATAATATTTATCGCACTTATTTTCAATAAGGGTAGTATGGTCATTTTCACTGTCTGTAATATTCACTTTACTTATTTCCGATAAGGATAGTCTGGTCATTTTAACAGTCTCCATAATATTTATTGCACTAATTTTCATTAATGGTAATATGGTCATTTTCATATTTTGTAATATTTACTTTACTTATTTCCGATAAGGGTAGTTTGGTCATTTTCACAGTCTCCATAACATTTATCAACCTTATTACCAAAAAGGGCAAAATGGTCATTTTCACAGACTATAATATTTACTTGACTTATTTTTGATATGGGCAGTTTGATCATTTTATAGTCTCCATGATGTTTATTGAATTAATTTCTAGTAAGGGTAATATGGTCATTTTCTTCAATATCATTTGTTGTATATTTAGCTGAAGTATACATTTTCAAATATATCCTTATTGATTACAATAACCTCATGGTTAAATTTAAGGGTGCATGTATTTTGTGACTAAAATTTGGCTATCACAGGTCGTTGGGGTTTCAATATATTCACAACTTTTTGGTTTAGAAAGGTTATTTTTTCAAGAACCAATTTTTCGTTTCTATTTGTTTAGATATTAGTGGAAATAGAATTGATTTCATCTTGATAGATAAACTTACACAAAAACTTATAAGATTATTCAGATTACACGTTATATTTTGACAATAAATTGGTATATGCAAAATGATCTTACATGTATAAAAAAACCCCTGTTCTTCGGGCTTCTGTTTCAAAGTCAAGAATAATTTGACTAGAAGCTATTTTCAATAAATAATCTGACATGATTATACGTAATTTATATAACATCCATGCCACTATGGATTCATTCTTGGAAAAGCTAAATCTACGGTTGTAAAATGATCAGTTTAATTAACTTTCAATAATAAATGTTTTATTGATATTTCACAATAAATATTTTTTTTAATTAATCAAATAAATATATTTCCATTAGTACAATACATAATAAATTTATTTTATATTAAATCAATAGGCGTCAATGGTAGTTGTGATGGTGGGAAAGGCTGGTGGATCGACGCCGGGGATAATGGTGGTGGGTGTTGGTAAGAATGGTGGAGTGACGACGTTAATGGTGGTGGTGGTAGTGGGATGAAAAAGGTGTCCTAAGGTTATTTAGTTGCCCTTATTAAAAAAAATTATTTGATATTAGTTTTTCAGGAAAAATCCATTGAGAGAGTATCTTTTCAATTTAATAAAAAAATAGTTACACATCAGGCAAGCGAGCAACAAGCTGCGCCGCAAGCTCTTATTAGTTTTTAAATTTGCTTTTTTTTATTATTTTTTTTAAATTAAAATAAACATTAAAGGCCAGATTTTTTTAGGGAGAAAATAAATCAATAGCTATGGTTTTTAGATTTGTCGGGTCGGGCAGGTAAGAAGGTGAAACCTACAAAAATAGTTTACAAGGCTACATGCGAATCAATTCTAATTGATTTATTAGTTTATCATATCTCTCTCTGTTCTCATTTTTTTCATGATCTATGTTTTTTCCATTTCTCCTCGACTTCATATGATTATGCATGCTTGAGAAATAGTTCATGGTAATAGGTAAAGAGAGAAGATAAGTAGATAAAAAACGAAATGAATCAAGAATTACAGATTATTAAACTTTAGGAAAACTCAAATCTATGTAAATGTGGAATAATTTATATCACCAAAGTGAGAAAAATAATCCTTGAAGCTAACAGATTTTGCAAGATTAATCTGATTGATTTTGAAGTAATTTCGTGTTTTGGATTTGTTATAAATTTGGTGAACGACCTTTGATGATTTATTACTTTTCGAATAAGGGACACTACTTTGTTTTGAAGAAGTTAATGAAATGGTGTTCTATTACCCATAGGCCCATAAGATTTTGAAGAATTGGTTAACGTTTAACTGTACTTGTCTTAAAGGATTGTATGACTTACATATATAGTATTAAAATATTTGAGGCTAATACATATTTATTAACCAACAGCTCAAAAACATTTAGACTTAGATCAACTTGATCGATTTTTAACAAAAAGTTATGATATGTATGAACCGATAGATATATTTGAAATACATACCATTTCCCGTGCCTTTAAGGCACGTGTTAAGACCTAGTTTTATTATATTGCATAGAATTCGTACTGCGTAAGGCAATGCGGAAGAAAAACAGAAGCCGACCATTTTAGTGGAGTTAAGTAATACTAGTTTCACCGAGTGGGATATTTTATTTGGAATTATCCGTGGGAAGCTTTGTGATGATGCTTGATAGGTTGGCCAAGAAAAGGATAATCTATTTTCTATAAGTAATGCTAGTAGTATGTATACCAAGAAGAGTGTTCTTTCTTTTTTTATTTGTTTAAAGCAGTAGCCACCTAAGTGTTACAATGAAAGATTAGTTTTTTCTATAAGTAATGCTAGTAGTATGTATACCAAGAAGAGTGTTCTTTCTTTTTTTATTTGTTTAAAGCAGTAGCCACCTAAGTGTTACAATGAAAGATTAGTTTTCCTCAAGTGTCGTATACTTGCCTAATTAGAGTATAAGAAATTTGAACGATTGTGAAAGCTCTCTTAACCTTATTGTTTTATGGGAGATATATTTATAATATTTTATACGGATACAAAGACTATTGGACTCTAAAGACATGGATCCAAACATACAGATGGACCGGATATAAGCATATACATTCTACACCCCCCTCAAGTTGTACGCGGTGGTAAGCAACGTGAAAGCTTGTTATACAGATAAAGAATCATGGACGACGATAAACCTTTTGTGAACAAGTCCGCAAGCTGATGCTCAGTCGAAATATATCGTAGATGCAATAGACCAGAAGCAATTTGTTCACGAACAAAATGATAGTGAATCTGAATGTGTTTTGAACGATAATGTTGGATTGGATTAATATCCAGATAAGTGGCCCTGATGTTGTCACAGTAAAGTATATGAGGATGCTGCGAAGAAACTCCCAGATCATGTAATAGATAACCAATCCAAATAAGTTCAGCTGAAGTAGAGGATAAGGCACGATACTCAGCTTTAGTGCTACTAGTAGAAACCGTAGGTTGCTTTTTTGAACCCTAGGAGACAAGATTTCTCCCCAAAAATACACAATGACCAGTAGTGGACCTACAGGTGTCAGGATCACCACCCCAATCTGCATCCGAGTAAGCTGTAAGTTGCAAGGTAGAATCACGCCAAAAGCAAATACCATGACCTAGATTACCCTTGAGATACCGAAGAATGCATTTAACAGCCACGAAGTGTGTTTGAGTAGGACGATGCATAAACTGACTAACTTGATTGACAACATATGTAATATCATGACGTGTCATGTTAAGATACTGTAAGCCACCAACTAAACTCTGATACAAGGTCGCATCAGAGAACAAAACATTATTAGTAGAGTGAAACTTAGAGCGTGGAGACACCGGAGTAGAAACCGGTTTCAAATCCGTGAGATCAACTTTCTTTAAAAGATCTAAAGTGTATCGGTTCTGAGTTAAAGCAATACCAGAAGAAGAACGAGTAACTTCTAAACCCAAAAAATAGTGTAAGTCTCCCAAATCAGTCATGGAAAGTTCAGTTTGTAGCTTGGGCAATAAGTTTTGGATCTCTGTAGTATCACTACCAGTGATAATAATGTCATCAACATATAATAAGAGGATGATAATACCTGCTGACGATTTCTTGATAAACATGGAATGATCAGACTGGGAAGACTTGAATCCCAAGTGGAGCAGAAACGAAGCAAAACGATGATACCAAGCTCGAGGCGCCTGTTTTAAGCCATAAACAGCTTTGTGAAATAGACAGACATGGTTGGGGAACCGCGGATCAACAAATCCCTGAGGTTGAGCCATATAAACCTCCTGATCAAGAGAACCGTGAATAAAGGAATTTTTAACATCAAGTTGCTTGATAGGCCAATTAGAAGAAACCGCTAAACTGAGAACCAATCGAATAGTTACTGGCTTAACAACGGGACTGAACGTCTCATCATAGTCAATTCCATACCGCTGAGAATAACCCTTAGGAACTAAACGAGCGTTGCGTCTGTCAAGAGATCCATCTGATTTTGTTTAACACGATAAATCCATTTGCTGCCAACGATATCCTTACCAGGACGCCAAGATACAAGTGATCAAGTGCTATTACGAATCAAGGCATTGATTTCGTCTAGCATAGCAGCCCACCATTCCAGAGATTTGGAGGCAAAAGTGAAACTCGTGGGTTCAGCAGGTAGAGAATCATATTGAGATAGAAAACATTGCAACACAGGATACCTTATAGAGAAACAGCCCTTAAAACTTCGTGGCTGAATTGTATGATCCTTTAATCCGGTAACCATAGGATGTACACTAATAGTCGACTTTGGGAGCTCTTGAACATCAGATGAAGCTGGCAAATCAGAAGAAGGTGACACTGTTGACACAGATGCAGGAGAAGAGGAACTAGACATGGAAGTGGAAGCTGTAGAAGACGGTAAAGGCGAAGAATTAAATAATGGATATGATGGTAGTTTTCACAATTACATTACATTACACATAACAGAAAGCTAAGAGTCACAGCCCATAAAGAGTTTGGCAGACTTAGTCATGGCATCTGCTGCATAATACAGACTTAGTTACACATTTGTAAGCTATTTTTGCATCATACAAAGAAAAACAACAAATCCAGAGTCACTTGTGGAAACTGACTCACAAAACACTTGGTAAGTCAACAGTACCATCATTGTCCTTCTTCTTTGCTTCTTCCTCAGCTTTCAACTTAATTGCTTCTTCCTCCGCTTTCAACTTTTTTGCTTCTTCTTCAGCTTTCAACTTCACCGCTTCTTCCTCGGCTTTCAACTTGTTTGCTACTTCTTCCTCAGCTTTCAACTTTTCATCTACTTTAATTTTCTCAAGAGCCTTTATCAAATTTTGCAAGCAAAGTTGAGAATCTCTTTTGATGGTTTTAGGCATCAAATTCTCCGCAACATCGGCTGGAGAAACTTTGACCTCCTCGATCAAACGTCTTATGGTGTCAAATAATTCATGTGAATCAAGGTTCAAGTAGTTTTTCGCAAACACTTTGAATCCTTCGTAACAGCAATATGACATTTCAATGTGTTTATCCATCCTACCACTTCGAATTAGAGCTGGGTCTAGTTTCTCAACGTAGTTAGTTGTAAATACAATGATTCTTTCTTTGCCACAAGCTGACCATAACCCGTCTATGACGTTTAGAAGCCCTGATAGTGTAACCTTGCTGTCGCTCTTTTCTTCTTCTTCTTCCTCGTCTTCCTTTTCCTTGACTGGATCTTTCTCATCTTTATCATCTTTCTTCTTCTTCTTCTTACGTTTGCCGGTAAGGTTGAGTGAACAATCGACGTCCTCTATTACAGTAATAGACTTATTTGATGTATCATGTAAGAGATTACGAAGCTCGCTATTGTCCTTCACCGCAGTTAGTTCAAGATCATATATATCATAATTCAAAAGTTTTGCCATGGCAGCAATCATACTAGACTTACCAGTCCCCGGAGGGCCAAATAAGAGATACCCACGTTTCCACGGTTTCCCAATTTGTAAATAGTAGTCTTTTCCCATACGAAAAGTTTCAAGATCATCAATAATCTCCTGCTTCTTTTCTGAGTCCATGGCTATGTGATGGAATGTCACTGGGTGTTCAAACTCTACATGACTCCACAATGACTTGCTCCATTGATAATACCCTCGGTTTGGATTGTTAGAATAGAGCCTTATGTGCCTGTTTTCGATCATGCTTTCCTTTCCCACCTGGATGACATGATTTAGATAAGACTTGGTAACTGTTTCGCGGTAGCGGCGATGAAATTGGAGTTTCAAGTGCCGTTTCTCAGTTGCGGAAGGATAGACTGAGAAAGACTTGCTTTCATGGGTAGTCTTTCCCAAGTACCACCAGATTTTTACCCCTCCAAAATTATCAAATATTTCTTCGTGATCAGCCATGCTAAGTGCAAGGTCCTTATTCCCTTCCACTAATTGAGCTTTAAGTCGTTTTGCAAGTTTCTTGCTTTTAGGAGCAAGATAAGCTTCAACTGCAGTGTAAGCTTCGCTTAGCTTAACGTACCGGTCGCCACTAACGAATTCATCGAAGCTTATCTCCATGTAAGGATTCGCATATGCTGTAATCCGGTATACGTACACCAATAAATAATCAGCAACACGCCTCGGAACAAATTGTTGAATCATTGTGTAAACAAACATTACACCTCCCATGAGTGTCCCCATTCCCATCCAAATATCCCCCATACTTGACATGATCTTTCTTGATTTTGTTTGAAGGGGGAAATGAAGTTTTTGTGAATTAGACTAGTAGGGAATGCTTATTGCTAATGAATACAGTCAATTGTAATCTTCTAGGAATTGTGTATATCCAAAATACAAATGGCTGGAACATCCTTAAATAGACCCTTCTTTGTGTTCTTTCCAGCTAATCTACTGGTGGACATCTCCACTAACTTTTTGTCACGCAGCTATGGGCATTGATAGAATGCCATTGGCCTACTATATCTTTTTCTTTTTTCTTGCTCTTCTTTTTGGTGATGTCATGACTCATGCCTGGCATCCTCCTTTCTTGTCTTTTCTTTCGATCGGAAATTTACTCCATGTAAGAGTTGCTTAAAAAAACCAAGAAAAACGATTGTAATCAAATAGCAATGACCTCTTCGACACCCTGAAGTCTCAAAAGGTCCTCACCTACCCAAGAAGACTTCTGGTGGTCACCCGATTCTATATTTTTTTAATCTCTCTCCCCGATACGTAAGTTTCTTAACCTTTGCCTCTATGAGGAGGATCTGACTGGATTCACGTTCACACTTCTCTTTTATTCCTTTTCAGTATTATTTTAAAATTTTAATGTTGACCGGTTGGTATATATAAACAACGGAAGAGTTTTCCCTGAAGTTTCATTTGTAATATTCAGTGAATCATTAGTAGATCATATGGTTCCTAGACGATGACGTTAATTCATAACATGTCATTAGATGGAACATGTTACCAGCTCAACCAGACTTATTAAAATGGACGGTACATGTTATCAGCCGCCAGAAACAAAGAAGCTTTAAAATAAAAGAGCATCGTCTAGAATACAAAGCATAGTTTGGATAATTTATCCTACATAAAAAGTGGCAAGAATACTTTCTGAGAAAAGTTAAATCCATGATTGTGGTTTGTTCTAATTAAAATTAATCATTATGAGTACTTCATTAATTAGTGTCTCATATCTAGAATACAAAGCATAGTTTGGACAACTTAACCTAGATAAAGAGCGTCCAGGATGTATTTTGGGGAAAGTTAAATCCATGGTTGCGGTTTGCTCTAATTAAAATTAATCATTATGAGCGCTTTATTAATTAGTGTCTCATTAATCTCTCGTAATGAATAATTGATGTAGTGCAAGATATGGCAGAATCCTACTTGGAAGGAAGGGATCGACGAAAGAATATCCGTTAGCTATGTATGAATATTTTCCTATTTGTTATTTTGTTAGGAAATAAGGGATATCTTGCAAGTATTTGCATGATATCATATTTATTAGGATTTCCTCTTTATTAGCATTAATCATAAAAGATATTGGCATATTCCATAAGGCCTATATATGGCCACGTTTGTAAGAAAGAAAGGCAGATTTTAAAGAAAAGAAAACTCTTCCTTTGAGAAGTTTTATACATTGTGTGATTTCTAGTACTAACATTCTACACCATTTGGTATTCAGAAACTGGGTATCGATCCTTCCAACATGGTTCGTGGTAGAGGTCAGGGTGGTCCTCGCGAAGCTTTGGTTGAGGAGGTAATGGAGAGAACAAGATACGATGAACTATCACGCACGGTTGAGCAGCTCGCCGGTCAGGTAGCAACCCTGTTACAACGACATGAGCGCCGTCATATGAGTCCAATTCATCTGATGAAGATGACGATAATGATACTGATAACCCTTTTGCTGGGCGTGAGCGTGAATCTAGGAGTTGGGAATCATCATTCCGCATCGAAATTCCTGAGTTTCATGGTAGCGGGTTGACACCAGAGGATTGTATCGACTGGTTTTCTACTGTGGAGGAAGTTTTGGAATTTAAGAGGGTTCCTGATGATCGAGTGGTTCCGCTTGTGGCTACACGCTTTCGAGGTAGGGCTGCTGTTTGGTGGCGTCAACTGAAAGCTTCCCGGATTCAAAAAGGTAAAACTCCTATTTCTTCCTGGGCAAGGCTTGAAAAGTGTATGCGTTCAGCCTTTTTGCCATTTAACTATACCAGAGAACTTTATATTCGTTTACAAAACCTTCGTCAGGGTTTTCGATCCATTGATGAATATACAAAAGAGTTCTATGATTTGGTTACTCGGTCAGGTATTGCAGACACCGATGATCAGCTTGTCTCCCGCTATATAGGTGGTCTGCGTGAGACTTTCCAGGACACACTAAATATGTTTGATTATTTTTCTGTGTCTGAGGTTCACCAACGAGCTCTGCGTTTGGAAAAACAATTATCACGTAAGTCAATTAGAGCAGCTGTTGGCCGTCCTACTATTACTCCTTCACAGATTGCTTCCGCTCAACAGAATGTTAGTACGTCTCAGAGGCCTGGTCCTAAATGCTACCGATGTGGTGATCCTGGTCACTTGGCGAACGATTGTCGTAAGGATGGTCGACCTGGCAAAGCTTTACTTGTAGAGACTACTGCTGCTGATGATGTCTTTGCTGATGCGGAGGAGACATCAACTGAGTTCGATGAAGTATTTCTGCCAGGGGACCAAGGTGACTGCTTGATGATTTCTCGACCATCGTTCCTGACGCCGAAGGTTGACACTGATGAGTCATGGATCAGAAAGAACATCTTCCAGACAACGTGCACCATAGGAGGCAAAGTCTGTCGAATGATCATTGACTCAGGAAGCTGTGAGAACGTGGTGTCTGAAGACGCTGTGAGAAAGCTCAAGTTATCAACAGAGAAACATCCTAGTACGTACTCTCTTCACTGGCTGAGTAAAGGTTCGGAGGTAACTATTTCCAAACGTTGTCTTGTGAAGTTTTCCATTGGTTCTGTATACGAAGATGCTTTGTGGTGTGATGTCGTGGTTATGGATGCTTGTCATCTGCTATTGGGACGACCTTGGTAATACGACCGGGAGGTAATTCACGATGGTAAGCTAAACACATATTCATTCTTGTTCAAATCGACTCGCATCACGTTAGTACCTTCCAAGGAGACTGTGCACAAACCACTCTCTAATATAGCTTCCAATTTTCTGTCTTGGCGTACGTTTGAGACCGAGATGATAGATGAAGGTATTGTGTTCATCTTGTGTGGTCTTTCTCTTGCATCTGCGACGGCTGTGGAGGTTCCGTCATGTATCCAGGGAGTATTATCGGACTTTGCGGACATTTTTCCTGTTGACCTTCCGGAGGGGTTGCCTCCATCTCGAGCTATTCAGCACCGGATAGACTTAGTACCAGGATCGGTTCTTCCTAATCGAGCTCATTACCGTATGAGCCCAAGAGAACACGAGGAACTACAACGTCAGGTAGGGGAGTTATTAGCCAAGGGTCTCATCAGGGAGAGTCTTAGTCCTTGTGCAGTTCCGGCGTTGCTCATTCCTAAGAAGGACGTTTCATGGCGCATGTGTGTGGACAGTCGTGCTATTAATAAGATTACGGTGAAGTATCGTTTTCCCATCCCTCGTCTGGATGATATCCTGGACCAGCTTCATGGTGCTACGATTTTTAGCAAATTGGATTTGCGCAGTGGCTACCATCAGATTCGTATACGACCCGGAGATGAGTGGAAGACCGCTTTTAAAACTAGGGAAGGACTTTATGAATGGTTGGTGATGCCGTTTGGTCTCTCCAATGCTCCAAGTACGTTTATGCGTGTCATGAATGAAGTATTAAAACCATTCTTGGGTAAGAGTTGTGGTCGTTTATTTCGATGACATTTTGGTTTATAGTACTAACTTGGATATGCACTTGCGTCATCTTCGTGAGGTCTTAGTAGTCTTACGCCAGCAAAATTTCTTTGCCGCTACAAAGAAGTGTGTCTTCGGTACAGATCGCATTTTGTTTCTTGGATACGTCATATCCAAGGATGGTATTTCTGTGGATGAATTGAAGGTTGATGCTGTGCGTACTTGGCCTTGTCCGCAAACAATCCATGAGGCCAGGAGTTTTCATGGGTTCGCGTCCTTTTATAAAAGGTTTATTCCCCACTTTAGCACTATTGCAGCAGCAATCACCGACTGCATGAAGAATGGCAAGTTTTCTTGGACAGACGCAGCTACAACAAGCTTCATCTTGCTGAAGGAGAAGCTTTGCTCTGCCCCTATATTGTTTTTACCAAATTTTTCTTTACCATTTGAGGTTCATACACACGCCTCTAAGGTTGGTATAGGTGCAATCCTCAGCCAAACCAGTAAACCGATCGCATTTTTTAGTGAGAAATTAAATGGAGCTAAGCGAAATTACATCACATATGAACTAGAGTTTTATGCCATCATCCAAACCCTAAAGCACTGGCGTCATTATTTGATTCATTCTGAATTTGTATTGTTTACTGACCATGATTCTCTCAAGCTCATCGGCAATCAAGACAAGATGAATGCACGACAAGTTAAATGGGCTAATTATCTACAAGATTTCACATTTGTCTTCAAACACAAGGCTGGCACTCAGAACCGTGTGGCTGATGGTCTTAGTCGTCGACGAAGTCTGCTAAACGTCACTACGGACGGAGGTCTTAGGTTTGGAGTCGTTTGCTGATTTGTACAAGACAGACCCCTATTTTGGCTCAATTCTGGACGCTGTGCATGCTGGCAACAGTGCCCAGTTCACGCTGTTGGATGGTTTTCTCTTCAAGGGAACTCGACTTTGCATTCCAGACCGTAGTTGGAGTTTACGTATCGTTCAAGAACTGCATAACGAGGGTCACTTTGGTCGTGACAAGACCTTCCAGTTGGTTTCAACATCATACTTTTGGCCGCGCTTGTTTAAAGAGGTACAACGTTTCGTTTCTCGTTGTCATATCTGTCAGGTATCTAAAGGTTCTTCGACAAATGCTGGTCTTTATATGCCATTACCAATTCCGTCTAAGCCTTGGACTGATATTAGTATGGACTTTGTTGTGGGTTTTCCTCGCACTCAACATGGAATGGATTCTGTTTTTGTCGTAGTTGACAGATTTTCCAAAATGGCGCACTTTATAGCTTGCAAAAATACTACGGATGCGGTTCATGTGGCATTTTTGTTTTTCCAACACGTGTATCGTCTTCATGGTCTCCCAGAATCCATTGTATCGGACCGTGATTCTAAATTTCTTAGTCATTTCTGGAGGTCTCTTTGGAAATTATTGCGTACGGAGTTGAAATTCAGCAGTGCTTATCACCCTCAAACGGATGGGCAGACAGAGGTTGTTAACCGATCTCTTGGGAACATACTTCGCAGCCTGGTGGGTTCTCACACTAAACAATGGGACAGGCATTTGTTTCAAGCAGAATTTGCCTTCAACAGAGCCATTCATAAGAGCACCGGGTTTAGCCCTTTCCAAGTGGTCTGTGGATTTAATCCGCGTTCACCCCTTGATCTTGCGCCTGTGCCAGATTTACAACGAGTTCATGCCACTGCTGATGAGTTGGTGCATCACTTACAACAGATACATGCCGATGCTGCTCAAAACTTGGTGGCGTCCTCTACGAAGTACAAAACGGCCGCCGATAAGCATCGTCGTCACGTTGAATTTGAGGTAGGTGATTTCGTTTGGGATGTACTCATTAAGGAACGTTTCTCTACGGGCACATACAACAAATTGGGCCCTCGCAAGATTGGTCCTTTTGAAATTATTGAGAAGATCAATCCTAATGCTTACCGTCTGCGACTTCCCAGTCATATTCATACTGCTGATGTGTTCAATGTACGTCATCTCATTCCCTACCACGGCGACTTGTCTGATGATGATTTTTCTACCATGCCTAATTCGAGGGCGAATTTCCTCTTTCCCGGGGAGAATGATGTAGTGCAAGATATGGCAGAATCCTACTTGGAAGGAAGGGATCGACGAAAGAATATCCGTTAGCCATGTATGAATATTTTCCTATTTGTTATTTTGTTAGGAAATAAGGGATATTTTGCAAGTATTTGCATGATATCATATTTATTAGTATTTCCTCTTTATTAGCATTAATCATAAAAGATATTGGCATATTCCATAAGGCCTATATATGGCCACGTTTGTAAGGAAGAAAGGCAGATTTTAAAGAAAAGAAAACTCTTCCTTTGAGAAGTTTTATACATTGTGTGATTTCTAGTACTAACATTCTACACCAATAATTTATTAAATTTCATCATTAAATATCTTCTTATAGTCTAATAAATATGTATTTTTACATTACCAAATAATTTAAAAAATAATTACTTTATCAATAGAAATTAGTGGTTAGTAGTGGAAGAAGTAGTGGCTGGTAGAAGTGGTGGTGGTGGAGGCGATAATATCAGTGGTGGTGGAAAAAATAATGCCAATGGGTGGTTTTATGATGGTGATGTTGGTGAATAGTCGTGGAAAACATTAGTTTCGTATATTTACAACACAAGCAACATTATATCGTGAAAGATGTAGTTGGTTATCACGATTGACAAAAACAAATATCATATATTTAGGATGATACCATACCATTTAAAAAAAATGATCATAACCGCCGGATCACCTAAACGGTACCCTTATTACCTTTAGCACCCAGTTGTATAAATCATGGTTCTAACCGTTAAAATAAAATTAACTGCAATACAACACAGTATATAACAATAAAAAATGTAATGGAATAAATTAATTAACGATCTAAGTTTGTTCAACCGTAATTTTTCTCATGATGTTTGTGATTTAATATTTAGAAGTACGATAAACGGCCAATGGGAGGTAGGCGGCGGTTGTGGTGGAGAAATAAATGGTATTATATATGGTATTGTAATGGTGGCGACGGTTGGTGAATAGCAATATGCTATGTTAATTTTGTATCGCTAAAAAATAGGTAAATTAGAAGTTAGTTGATCGTATTATTAACAATATAAAATAAACTCGGTTAATGAAATATCAAAGAAAAACAAAAAGAAAACCACAAAATGTTACGTTATATAATTACTACAAACAAACGGGCACAAGTCAAAATCAATACAAAACAATTTACTTATTATCGAGATATGTCGTTACGGTAAGGGTTGTACCTTAGCTATGTATACTTTTCTTCCTATTTCTTTGTACTATATTATAAAATGAAGCTTTGCTAAGTGAGGAAATATAAAGACCGGTTCTGATTTTTCCTCCCAATCGATAAATTCATGGTTTCGCTCGATCCCTTGAATACACACTTTAATTGAGAAAAATTCATTACATATTTTCTTATTCCCATCTCAAAGTCTAAATCAAAATGGAAAAATTTGATCATCTGAAAATTACAAATCTACCTTCCCATAAAACCGAACAGTTGATTCTCTCTCTCACATTCGGTATGATGAGTGGGTTTGAAAACTCTAATTCCTTACTTTGGAGCAAATGAAAATCAGAAATGAAGTTGGGAAGGAAATATATTGCAGAAAGGAAAAAATCCAAGAGTATAGTTCCGCTCAATCTTCTTTCAATTTTCTCTCAATCTTCGTCCACCAAAACGTACATCTCTGACCAGTCAAACTAGTCTTAGTTAACAACATTTGAGAACATATTTTCTTTTTTACATTGTTTCATGTATGAATGTTTGGGGTTTCTATTATTTTCTTGAATATCATTTGTTGTATATTTAGCTGAAGTATACATTTTCAAGTATAGCCTTATTGATTACAATAACCTCATGGTCAAATTTAGGAGTGCATGTATTTTGTGACTAAAATTTGGCTATCACAGGTTGTCGGGGTTTCAATATATTCACAATTTTCGGTTTTAGAAAGGTGATATTTTCAAGAACCAATTTTTCGTTTCTATTTGTTTAGATATTAGTGGAAATAGAATTGATTTCATCTTGATAGATAAACTTACACAAAAACTTATAAGATTATTCAGATTACACGTTATATTTTGACAATAAATTGGTATCTGCAAAATGATCTTACATGTATAAAAAAGCCCCTGTTCTTCGGGCTTCTGTTTCAAAGTCCAGAATAATTTGACTAGAAGCTATTTTTAATAAATAATCTGACATGATTATGCGTAATTTATATAACATCCATGCTATTATGGATTCATTCTTGGAAAAGCTAAATCTACGGTTGTAAAATGATCAGTTTAATTAACTTTCAATAATAAATGTTTTATTGATATTTCATAATAAATATTTTTTTAATTAATCAAATAAATATATTTCCATTAGTACAATACATAATAAATTTATTTTATATTAAATCAGTAGGCGTTAATGGTAGTTGTGATGGTGGGCAAGGCTGGTGGATCGACGCCGGGGATAATTGTGGTGGGTGTTGGTAAGAATGGTGGAGTGACGACGTTAATGGTGGTGGTGGTAGTGGGATGAAAAAGGTGTCCTGAGATTATTTAGTTGCCCTTATTAAAAAATATTATTTGATATTAGTTTTTCAGGAAAAATCCATTGAGAGAGTATCTTTTCAATTTAATAAAAAAATAGTTACACATCAGGCAAGCGAGCAACAAGCTGCGCCGCAAGCTCTTATTAGTTTTTAAATTTGTTTTTTTTTTATTTTTTTTTAAACTAAAATAAATATTAAAGGCCGTATTTTTTTAGGGAGAAAATAAATCAATAGCTATGGTTTTTAGATTTTTCGGGTCGGGCCGGTAAGAAGGTGAAACCTATAAAATAGTTTACAAGGCTACATGCGAATCAATTCTAATTGATTTATTAGTTTATCGTATCTCTCTCTGTTCTCATTTTTTTTCATGATCTATGTTTTTTCCATTTCTCCTCGACTTCATATGATTATGCTTGTTTGAGAAATAGTTCATGGTAATAGGTAAGTAGATAAAGAATCAAGAATTACAGATTATTAAACTTTAGGAAAACTCAAATCTATGTAAATTTGGAATAATTTATATCACCAAAGTGAGAAAAATAATCCTTGAAGCTAACAGATTTTGCAAGATTAATCTGATTGATTTTGAAGTAATTTTGTGTTTCAGATTTGTTATAAATTTGGTGAACGACCTTTGATGATTTATTTCTTTTCGAATAAGGGACACTACTTTGTTTTGAAGAAGTTAATGAAATGGTGTTCTATTACCCATAGGCCCATAAGATTTTGAAGAATTGGTTAACGTTTAACTGTATTTGTCCTAAAGGATTGTATGACTTACATATATAGTATTAAAATATTTGAGGCTAATACATGTTTATTAACCAACAGCTCAAAAACATTTAGACTTAGATCAACTTGATCGATTTTTAACAAAAAGTTATGATATGTATGAACCGATAGATATATTTGAAATACATACCATTTCCCGTGCCTTTAAGGCACGGGTTAAGCCCTAGTTTTATTACATTGCATAGAATTCGTACTGCGTAACGCAATGCGGAAGAAAAACAGAAGTCGACCATTTTAGTGGAGTTTAAGTAATACTAGTTTCTCCAAGTGGGATATTTTATTTGGAATTATCCGTGGGAAGCTTTGTGATGATGCTTGATAGGTTGGCCAAGAAATGGATAATCTATTTTCTATAAGTAATGCTAGTAGTATCTATACCAAGAAGAGTGTTCTTTCTTTATTTTCTTTTTTCTGATAGGAAAATATCATTTTCTATTTGTTTAAAGCAGTAGCCACCTAAGTGTTACAATGAAAGATTAGTTTTCCTCAAGTGTCGTATACTTGCCTAATTAGAGTATAAGAAATTTGAACGATTGTGAAAGCTCTCTTAACCTTATTGGTTTTATGAGAGATATATTTATAATATTTTATATGGATACAAAGACTATTGGACTCTAAAGACATGGATTCAAACATAGAGATGGACTGGATATTAGCATATACATTCTACACCCCCCCTCAAGTTGTACGTAGTGGTAAACAACGTGAAAGCTTGTTTCACAGATAAAGAATCTTGGACGACGATAAACCTTTTGTGAACAAGTCCGCAAGCTGATGCTCAGTCGAAATATATCGTAGATGCAATAGACCAGAAGCAATTCGTTCACGAACAAAATGATAGTGAATCTGAATGTGTTTTCAACGATAATGTTGGATTGGATTAATATCCAGATAAGTGGCCCTGATGTTGTCACAGTAAAGTATATGAGGATGCTGCGAAGAAACTCCCAAATCATGTAATAGATAACCAATCCAAATAAGTTCAGCCGAAGTAGAGGATAAGGCACCAATCCAAATAAGTTCAGCCGAAGTAGAGGATAAGGCACGATACTCAACTTTAGTGCTACTAGTGGAAACTGTAGGTTGCTTTTTTGAACCCTATGAGACAAGATTTCTCCCCAAAAATACACAATGACCAGTAGTGGACCTACAGGTGTCAGGATCACCACCCCAATCTGCATCCGAGTAAGCTGTAAGTTGCAAGGTAGAATCACGCCAGAAGCAAATACCATGACCTAGAGTACCCTTGAGATACCGAAGAATGCATTTAACAGCCATGAATTGTGTTTGAGTAGGCCGATGCATAAACTGACTAACTTGATTGACAACATATGTAATATCATGACGTGTCATGTTAAGATACTGTAAGCCACCAACTAAACTATGATACAAGGTCGCATCCGAGAACAAAACATCATCAGTAGAGTGAAACTTAGAGCGTGGAGACACCGAAGTAGAAACCGGTTTCAAATCCGTGAGATCAACTTTCTTTAAAAGATCTAAAGTGTATCGGTTCTGAGTAAAGCAATACCAGAAGAAGAACGAGTAACTTCTAAACCCAAAAAATAGTGTAAGTCTCCCAAATCAGTCATGCAAAATTCAGTTTGTAGCTTGGGCAATAAGTTTTGGATCCCTGTAGTATCACTACCAGTGATTAATGTCATCAACATATAATAAGAGGATGATAATACCTGCTGACGATTTCTTGATAAACATGGAATGATCAGACTGGGAAGACTTGAATCCCAAGTGGAGCAGAAACGAAGCAAAACGATGATACCAAGCTCGAGGCGCCTGTTTTAAGCCATAAAGAGCTTTGTGAAGTAGACAGACATGGTTGGGGAACCGCGGATCAACAAATCCCCGAGGTTGAGCCATATAAACCTCCTGATGAAGAGAACCGTGAATAAAGGAATTTTTAACATCAAGTTGCTTGATAGGCCAATTAGAAGAAACCGCTAAACTGAGAACCAATCGAATAGTTATTGGCTTAACAACGGGACTGAACGTCTCATCATAGTCAATTCCATACCGCTGAGAATAACCCTTAGGAACTAAACGAGCGTTGCGTCTGTCAAGAGATCCATCTGATTTTGTTTAACACGATAAACCCATTTGCTGCCAACGATATCCTTACCAGGACGCCAAGATACAAGTGATCAAGTGCTATTACGAATCAAGGCATTGATTTCGTCTAGCATAGCAGCCCACCATTCCAGAGATTTGGAGGCAAAAGTGAAACTCGTGGGTTCAGCAGGTAGAGAATCATATTGAGAGAAAACATTGCAACACAGGATACCTTATAGAGAAACAGCCCTTAAAACTTCGTGGCTGAATTGTATGATCCTTTAATCCGGTAACCATAGGATGTACACTAATAGTCGACTTTGGGAGCTCTTAAACATCAGATGAAGCTGGCAAATCAGAAGAAGGTGACACTGTTGACACAGATGCAGGAGAAGAGGAACTAGACATGGAAGTGGAAGCTGTAGAAGACGGTAAAGGCGAAGAATTAAATAATGGGTATGATGGTAGTTTTCACAATTACATTACATTACACATAACAGAAAGCTAAGAGTCACATCCCATAAAGAGTTTGGCAGACTTAGAAATGGCATCTGCTGCATAATACAGACTTACTTACACATTTGTAAGCTATTTTTGCATCATACAAAGAAAAACAACAAATCCAGAGTCACTTGTGGAAACTGACTCACAAAACACTTGGTAAGTCAACAGTACCATCATTGTCCTTCTTCTTTGCTTCTTCCTCAGCTTTCAACTTAATTGCTTCTTCCTCCGCTTTCAACTTTTTTGCTTCTTCTTCAGCTTTCAACTTCACCGCTTCTTCCTCGGCTTTCAACTTGTTTGCTACTTCTTCCTCAGCTTTCAACTTTTCATCTACTTTAATTTTCTCAAGAGCCTTTATCAAATTTTGCAAGCAAAGTTGAGAATCTCTTTTGATGGTTTTAGGCATCAAATTCTCCGCAACATCGGCTGGAGAAACTTTGACCTCCTCGATCAAACGTCTTATGGTGTCAAATAATTCATGTGAATCAAGGTTCAAGTAGTTTTTCGCAAACACTTTGAATCCTTCGTAACAGCAATATGACATTTCAATGTGTTTATCCATCCTACCACTTCGAATTAGAGCTGGGTCTAGTTTCTCAACGTAGTTAGTTGTAAATACAATGATTCTTTCTTTGCCACAAGCTGACCATAACCCGTCTATGACGTTTAGAAGCCCTGATAGTGTAACCTTGCTGTCGCTCTTTTCTTCTTCTTCTTCCTCGTCTTCCTTTTCCTTGACTGGATCTTTCTCATCTTTATCATCTTTCTTCTTCTTCTTCTTACGTTTGCCGGTAAGGTTGAGTGAACAATCGACGTCCTCTATTACAGTAATAGACTTATTTGATGTATCATGTAAGAGATTACGAAGCTCGCTATTGTCCTTCACCGCAGTTAGTTCAAGATCATATATATCATAATTCAAAAGTTTTGCCATGGCAGCAATCATACTAGACTTACCAGTCCCCGGAGGGCCAAATAAGAGATACCCACGTTTCCACGGTTTCCCAATTTGTAAATAGTAGTCTTTTCCCATACGAAAAGTTTCAAGATCATCAATAATCTCCTGCTTCTTTTCTGAGTCCATGGCTATGTGATGGAATGTCACTGGGTGTTCAAACTCTACATGACTCCACAATGACTTGCTCCATTGATAATACCCTCGGTTTGGATTGTTAGAATAGAGCCTTATGTGCCTGTTTTCGATCATGCTTTCCTTTCCCACCTGGATGACATGATTTAGATAAGACTTGGTAACTGTTTCGCGGTAGCGGCGATGAAATTGGAGTTTCAAGTGCCGTTTCTCAGTTGCGGAAGGATAGACTGAGAAAGACTTGCTTTCATGGGTAGTCTTTCCCAAGTACCACCAGATTTTTACCCCTCCAAAATTATCAAATATTTCTTCGTGATCAGCCATGCTAAGTGCAAGGTCCTTATTCCCTTCCACTAATTGAGCTTTAAGTCGTTTTGCAAGTTTCTTGCTTTTAGGAGCAAGATAAGCTTCAACTGCAGTGTAAGCTTCGCTTAGCTTAACGTACCGGTCGCCACTAACGAATTCATCGAAGCTTATCTCCATGTAAGGATTCGCATATGCTGTAATCCGGTATACGTACACCAATAAATAATCAGCAACACGCCTCGGAACAAATTGTTGAATCATTGTGTAAACAAACATAACACCTCCCATGAGTGTCCCCATTCCCATCCAAATATCCCCCATACTTGACATGATCTTTCTTGATTTTGTTTGAAGGGGGAAATGAAGTTTTTGTGAATTAGACTAGTAGGGAATGCTTATTGCTAATGAATACAGTCAATTGTAATCTTCTAGGAATTGTGTATATCCAAAATACAAATGGCTGGAACATCCTTAAATAGACCCTTCTTTGTGTTCTTTCCAGCTAATCTACTGGTGGACATCTCCACTAACTTTTTGTCACGCAGCTATGGGCATTGATAGAATGCCATTGGCCTACTATATCTTTTTCTTTTTTCTTGCTCTTCTTTTTGGTGATGTCATGACTCATGCCTGGCATCCTCCTTTCTTGTCTTTTCTTTCGATCGGAAATTTACTCCATGTAAGATTTGCTTAAAAAATCCAAGAAAAACGATTGTAATCAAATAGCAATGACCTCTTCGACACCCTGAAGTCTCAAAAGATCCTCACCTACCCAAGAAGACTTCTGGTGGTCACCCGATTCTATATTTTTTTTAATCTCTCTCCCCGATACGTAAGTTTCTTAACCTTTGCCTCTATGAGGAGGATCTGACTGGATTCACGTTCACACCTCTCTTTTATTCCTTTTCAGTATTATTTTAAAATTTTAATGTTGACCGGTTGGTATATATAAACAACGGAAGAGTTTTCCCTGAAGTTTCATATGTAATATTCAGTGAATCATTAGTAGATCATATGGTCCCTAGACGATGACGTTAATTCATAACATGTCATTAGATGGAACATGTTACCAGCTCAACCAGACTTATTAAAATGGACGGTACATGTTATCAGCCGCCAGAAACAAAGAAGCTTTAAAATAAAAGAGCATCATCTAGAATACAAAGCATAGTTTGGACAATTTAGCCAGAAAAGTTAAATGCATGGTTATGGTTTGTTCTAATTAAAATTAATCATTATGAGTGCTTTATTAATTAGTGTCTCATATCTAGAATACAAAGTATAGTTTAGACAACTTAGCCTAGATAAGGGCGTCCAGGATGTATTCTGGGGAAAATTAAATTCATGGTTGCGGTTTGCTCTAATTAAAATTAATCATTATGAGTGTTTTATTAATTAGTGTCTCATTAATCTCTCATAATGAATAATTTATTAAATGTTATCATTAAATATCTTCTTAATTAATCTAATAAATATGTATTTTTACATTACCAAATAATTTAAAAAATAATTACTTTATCACTAGAAATTAGTGGTTAGTAGTGGAAGAAGTAGTGACTGGTAGAAGTGGTGGTGGTGGAGGCGATAATATCAGTGGTGGTGGAAAAAATAATGTCAATGGGTGGTTTTATGATGGTGATGTTGGTGAATAGTCGTGGATAATATTAGTTTTGTATATTTACAACACAAGCAACATTATATCGTGAAAGATGTAGTTGGTTATCACGATTGACAAAAACAAATATCATATATTTAAGATGATACCATACCATTTTTTAAAAAATGATCATAACCGCCGGATCACCTAAACGGTACCCTTGCTACCTTTAACACCCAGTTGTATAAATCATGATTCTAACCGTTAAAATAAAATTAATTGCAATACAACAGAGTATATAACAACAAAAAATGTAATGGAATAAATTAATTAATGATCTAAGTTTGTTCAACCGTAATTTTACTGATGATGTTTGTGATTTAATAATTAGAAGTACGACAAACGGCCAATGGAAGGTAGGCGGCGGTTGTGGTGGAGAAATAAATGGTATTATATATGGTATTGTAATGGTGGCGACGGTTGGTGAGTAGCAATATGCTATGTTAATTTTGTATCGCTAAAAAATAGGTAACATTATATATTAGAAGTTAGTTGATCGTCTTATTAATAAAATAAAATAAACTCGTTTAATGAAAGATCAAAGAAAAACAAAAAAAAAAACCGCAAAATGTCACATTATATAATTACTACAAACAATCGGGCACAAGTCAAAATCAATACAAAACAATTTACTTATTATCGAGATGTGTCGTTACGGTAAGGGTTGTACCCTAGCTATGTATACTTTTCTGCCTATTTCTTTGTATTGTATTATAAAATGAAGTTTTGCTAAGTGAGAAAAGATAAAGACCAGTTCTGATTTTTCCTCCCAATTGGTAAATTCATGGTTTCGTTCGATCCCATGAATACACATTTTAATTGAGAAAAATTCATCAATATTCTCTTATTCCCATCTCAAAGTCTAAATCAAAATGGAAAAATTTGATCATCTGAAAATTACAAATCTACCTTCCCATAAAACCGAACAATTGATTTTCTCTCTCACATTCGGTATGATGAGTGGGTTTGAAAACTCTAATTCCTTACTTTGGAGCAAATGAAAATCAGAAATGAAGTTGAGAAGGAAATAGATTGCAGAAAGGAAAAAATCCAAGAGTATAGTTCCGCTCAATCTTCTTTCAATTTTCTCTCAATCTTCGTCCACCAAAACGTACATCTCTGACCAGTCAAACTACTCTTAGTTAACAACATTTGAGAACATATTTTCTTTTTTACATTGTTTCATGTATGAATGTTCGGGATTTCTATCATTTTCTTGAATATCATTTGTTGTATATTTAGCTGAAGTATACATTTTCAAGTATAGCCTTATTGATTACAATAACCTCACGGTCAAATTTAGGAGTGCATGTATTTTGTGACTAAAATTTGGCTATCACAGGTCGTCGGGGTTTCAATATATTCACAATTTTCGGTTTTAGAAAGGTGATTTTTTCAAGAACCAATTTTTCGTTTCTATTTGTTTAGATATTAGTGGAAATAGAATTTTGATTTCATCTTGATAGATAAAATTACGCAGAAACTTATAAGATTATTCAGATTACACGTTATATTTTGACAATAAATTGATATCTGCAAAATGATCTTACATTTATAAAAAAGCCATTGTTCTTCGGGCTTCTGTTTCAAAGTCCAGAATAATTTGACTAGAAGCTATTTTCAGTAAATAATCTGACATGATTATACATAATTTATACAACATCCATGCCATTATGGATTCATTCTTGGAAAAGCTAAATTTATGGTTGTAAAATGATCAGTTTAATTAACTTTCAATAATAAATGTTCTATTGATACTTCATAATAAATATTTTTTTAATTATTCAAATAAATATATTTCCATTAGTACAATACATAATAAATCTATTTTATATTAAATCAGTAGGCGTTAATGGTAGTTTTGATGGTGGGCAAGGCTGGTGGATCGGCGCCGGGGATAATGGTGGTGGGTGTTGGTGAGAATGGTGGAGTGACGACGTTAATGGTAGTGGTGGTAATGGGATCAAAAAGGTGTCCTAAGGTTATTTAGTTGCCCTTATTAAAAAAAATTATTTGATATTAGTTTTTCAGGATAAATCCATTGAGAGATCTTTTCATTTTAATTAAAAAATAGTTACACATCAGGCAAGCGAGCAACAAGCTGCGCCGCGAGCTCTTATTAGTGTTTAAATTTTCTTTTCTTTTTTATTATTTTTTTTAAACTAAAATAAATATTAAAAGCCAGATTTTTCTAGGGAGAAAATAAATCAATAGCTATGGTTTTTAGATTTGTCGGGTCGGGCAGGTAAGAAGGTGAAACCTATAAAAATAGTTTACAAGGCTACATGCGAATCAATTCTAATTGATTTATTAGTTTATCATATCTCTCTCTGTTCTCATTTTTCTCATGATCTATGTTTTTTTCCATTTCTCCTCGACTTCGTATGATTATGCATGCTTGAGAAATAGTTCATGGTATTAGGTAAAGAGAGAAGATAAGTAGAAGATAAGTAGATAAAAAACGAAATGAATCAAGAATTACAGATTATTAAATTTTAGGAAAAAACAAATCTATGTAAGCAACCATTTATGATATGTATGAACAGATGGATATATTTGAAATACATACCATTCTCCGTGTCGTAAGCCCTATTTTTATTATATTGCATAGAATTCGTAACGCGTAAGGCAATTCGGAAGAAAAACAGAAACCGACCATTTTAGTGGAGTTAAATAATACTAGTTTCTCCGAGTGGGATATTTTATTTGGAATTATCCGAGGGAAGTTTTGTGATGATGCTTGATAGGTTGGCCAAGAAACGGACCGCTAGTTATAACCCCAAAGGTGTCACTATCAATCCATAAAAAAACCCATGAAAACAAAAGTAACTCAAAAACCCCAAACAAACAAAAATAACACAAAAACCCCAAATTTTAATATTGGTTTCATCAAATTTTATTTTGGTTTCATCAAATTATGTGATGAAACCAAAATAAAATTTGATGAAACCAATATTGAAATTTGGGGTTTTTGTATCAATTTTAAAAATTTGGAGTTTTTTTATCAAGTTTGTTTACGATGGAGTTTTAATAGATCCCAACATTTGAGTGGGATTTTTATACCACAAGTTTGGTCACCTTGGGTTTTTATGACTTGTTTTGCTGAGAATTTGTTAAATCATTCCTGTTTTATTTTTCTGATGCATTTCTATGTTGTACCAAAAACAAACAATTTCGTAGGCCATTATTGTCCTTGAACAGAAAAAAAAAAAAAAGCCAGTGCCAGGAAAGAAACCTTATTTCAATGTCTCAAAGAGAGAAGAGACGAGTCCACTTGAAGGGTAGAGGTACTGCAGGATCGAGCAAGAGAGAGGAGAGCACAACGCGGAAGCAATAAACGATTACATTGATAATCAGTTTGGTGTACATAAACTCATGACTTACTAGCCTACTTATAGTCTCACAAACTTGACGATCACTCAAAGTACTTTCCTAACAAAAACAAACTCTAAATAAAGCACACTTCTAGAAACACAAAGAAACTATAAATATAATAAAACTCTAAACCAAGCAACCGACATAACTTGCTCTTCTAGTTAACTCAAACTTCCAAATATCACACAGTGTGTCAACATCGTATGTTGATCCAAATTGACTACGTCAACTGCAGCAGTTGATCCACTTGGACTGGATCAACATCATATGTTGATCCACGAACCAAATAAGGTTTAACTTCCAACATCCTCCCTTAAACCAAGATATCATTCAACGAGAATTCCGTAACCCTCTTCTTCCATTGATAAACGTTTGCACGTCCTTGTCTTTTATCATTTTCTATTCCTCTTCTTTCATTTATAAACGTTAACACGTTCTTGTCTTTTCTCATATCAGAATTCCGCCTTCATTATCAAACTCAATTCACAAACCAATCTTCTTCATTTTCTTAAAAATAATCATCAAACACTCACTTCGTACTGCTATCATACCATAGAAATAATCACAAACTTCTTTCACGTTCTTCTTTATCGCAGCAGACCACCATTCTTAATAAATCCTTAACAAGCTAGAAACACCTCGTTGTTCTCTATACAACTTGCTAACCAAAAAACTCTAGCCAAATCCCCACTGGGATTGCTTCACTCAACTCTAGCCAAATCCCCACTGGGATTGCTTCATACAACTCTAGCCAAATCCCCACACTGGGATTGCTTCACTTCTCACGATTACAACCTTGTGACGTCTATTCTCTTCAATATCTCATCACCACCTCGTGATTACTTCTCTTTATTCATAACATTGTTGTTGTTTCTTCTTCTCTTATTCCATTCACGCTATTATTGCGAAACCTTCACACTTCTTTGTTCTTCAACATTCTCTCACAAATATTTCTCTTGTTATGCTTCTGCCACAAGCAATAACTATCACAAAGTCTGCCACACTTTGTAAGACTTCCAAGTTTCTGCCACAAACTCTTCAATCACCATGTTTGATCTTAATATGATACCATCCTCCCTTAAGCTCAAACATATTCACCCAACATTCCTTGTCATTCTAAGTTTCTGAATTCGATCAACTTCATCAAATTGTATCAGTCCTTCTGACTGCAATACCATCTTTGATCTTCTCTTGCGTCTATTTCGAATCCACAACCTAACCCTTTGAATCAACTACTCACCCAATGCTTCTTACCTCAACCATCATCTGCTTTCAGCAACGTCTCTACAGAAAGCTATCACAGTTCACTGTTATAAACTTTTTCGTCACGCTTACTGTCACAAATTGTGACACTTCTTCTGTAACAATTCTTCAGTTACCTCTAAATGTTATATCCTTTACACACAATACTCTTCATCTGTAACAGTTCTCCTTTGTAACACCCAATTTGTTACAAACTTTCAATAACACCTTTTTTTTTTTTTAGAACCCACAACCAAAACAGAACACGGCTTGTCAGGCAACAATTCACGGAGCAGCAACATACCATACCACTATTTGCACCCAAAACTTCTCACAGGATACAGCTTCGTGCCGTCTGTTTTATCTGCCTTTTCCGACCCTCTCTGAACCAACATCGCTTCCATCAATGGCAACAGTACATCTCATCATACCACCAGCTCCATCACCGTGTAAAATCGAGCTTAGACTATCCATTCATGACCATCTTCATCACGACTGCCATTTCTTCCATCACGTGATCGTCAGCAAACTCATTATTTAATGTCGAATTTCAACTTCATTACTGCCTTGTATGCAACTATCTCTCTAACCATGAAACAGCATCATCCTAGCTTCACTGCAATCAACATCAACAAACCATCTTCATATTCTTCACACCAGGGTCGATCAACAGCTACCATGAATCACCGATGTTGAATCAAACAAAATCTTTTATAATTACTTCATCGCAGCAAACCATTAATTTTCTTCTTGCTCCCGTACACAGCCACAAATACATGGCAGCAGAAATCTCCATCAGTCAAATCTACGGCAGCAACCTCAATTCTATCCATAACTGGATATCGATGCCACTGACAGCACCCCTTGGTTGTTTCTCAGTCACACAGCGACCACTTCCTTCTCGTCTTTCCTCAACCCAAACTTTCACATGTTTTTCTGCTCTGAATTACTTTCGTTTCAGCAAACTTGTCGCGTAGCTTTTGTTAAACCCACAGAGTAACCTCATGGACCGAGCAAGCTTACGATCCATTAACACACAAAGCAAAAAAGACTATCGAACCTTTTTAAAATTCTTGAACCTTGGTGGAGACATACACCAACACAGCAACACGACAGACCTTCAAACAATTCCTTTTTTTTTTTACCACTCTCTCATAAACCCTAAAGCGAAAACGATGAAAAACTTCTCTAACTCTATCTTCACCGAAAAACTTGTGAATTTTCTCGAACTATCTCCTTCTACTCTCTCTTCCTCTCATCTTGCTCTGATACCAAATGTAGGATCGGGCAAGAGAAAGGACAGCACAACGCGGAAGCAATAAACGATTACATTGATAATCAGTTTGGTGTACATAAACTCATGGCTTACTAGCCTACTTATAGTCTCACAAACTTGACGATCACTCAAAGTACTTTCCTAACAAAAACAAACTCTAAATAAAGCACACTTCTAGAAACGCAAAGAAACTCTAAATATAGTAAAACTCTAACAACTTGCTCTTCTAGTTAACTCAAACTTCCAAATATCGCACAGTGTGTCAACATCGTATGTTGATCCAACTTGACTGCGTCAACTGCAGCAGTTGATCCACTGATGTTGATCCATGGACCAAATAACCATATCTTAGTTTAACTTCCAACAGGTACCCTTCTTAAGTACCTCTCTTAGAGCATCCACAGTGGGCGAGTATAACCAAAAATTTGGGATGAGATCGTAACACAGTGGGACGGAGTAAAGATCAAATCCCAACCAAAGATCAAATTTCAGACCAAATATGGTCGCGACCAAATCCCAAATTCTAATATAGTCGGGCGTAAATTTAAAGTACGCTTGTTGCTGGGCGTAAATTTAAAGTACGCTTGTTAACGGGCGGAGATTTAAATTACGCCCGATGAAAATTCAAATTAAATAAAAAAGAAAAAGAATGAGGCGGACTTTTAAAGTCCGCCTGATGAAATTTTCGAAAAAATGGGGCGGACTTTTAAGGTCCGCCTGATGAAAAAAAAATGGGGCGGACTTTTAAAGTCCGCCTGACGAAATTTTAATCATGTACCGTTGCGTCACAACACGGACTAAACCCAAAATTTGGTCTTTTTTTTGATCTTTGATCTTTGGTTTTGATCGCACCACTGCAGTTGCTCTTATCAATGAATTTTCTCTTGACCGATCAGAAAAAAAAAAAAAGAGTCGAGTCCACTGGTCCACGCCACGGAAGGGTGCCCACGACCTAAACAACGTATTATGTAGGAGTAGGACTGATATGTGGCTAGCTTTTTGTTTCCCTGCACTTAACAAACCCTAATTAATCTCAAAAATTAGGGTTTTCGAAGGCTGATTTAACTTTTATCTTTTACTCCGCATCCAAATCTATCTATTCGGCCGGCCCTGGCTTATAAAACCATATGAGACGCGACACAGTTACTCTATATATAGCATTACCTTATTGTTGTAATCTTCCTTTAATCTGGAATAAAATTTTCATAGACCTCAATTCTCTCGTGTCCGCGCTGTAAGGCTAATCTCTTCACTTTGATATCTAGAATTTTGCAGCAGGTACTTCTACGAGTGTTTGTTACATGGGTTACCATTTAGGGCGTGCAAAAGGGTTTCTTCGGTTATTCTACTGAACTGCTGATTACAATGGAAGTGCGTCACCGAGAAAGACAAGTCAAGGTTATGGAGGGTATGGCATATACTATTCATGTCGTGGTATTTCAGTATCCACTAGGATTTTCAAGCAAAACTAAGAAGGTTGGGGGCAAGTTTACACCACTATATGATCAGGTGGGCGACCTTGACATCCTGATGCGCAGTGAGAAGCATTTCGCCAGTTTTGTGCAACCAGTTCTCCACAGGCCGGATTAAGGTAAATTTATTTGTCTAAGTTTTACTTAATTTGGCCACTAATTGTTGAGGTTGTAATAGCTGAAAATATGGTACACCCTTGAAATCTGCAAAGTTTGCAAAACATTGTTGGTAGCCATCGTATTGCACTGAACACAAGAAAAAGAGAGAGAGACAAGATCTTGGTATCTAGCCTTTTCTTTATGTTGTAACTGGGTATCAGTAATGCTTCATCCACCTGGATGAAATCCCGTGGAATCAACCGCAAAACACAAAAAATGGTAGGTTCCAAAACCACCCCCTATAATTCTCCTGGTGGGTTCCAGGAGCTGTGAGACACGATAATTCTCACGGTGCCCAGGCCCGGTCAGTGTAGCATCAATGACCGGGTATCGAGTTAGCTGGACAATATGGGTGACCACCTAAAAAGTCCACAGGTTGACTGGCTTCTCTTTTTCTTTTCTTGTTTGTCAGTAATAACCCTTTTGCCAATTAGCGGGGAAACACGATGAGGAGGGACAAGTTCCGGCGAAATTAGGGTTTCTTCGCTAAACATGATAAATTCAATTTTCTATTAGGATCCTATGCTTCTTGATCTTAGTCTTCCTACAGTTCATATGCTACAAGAAACTTAACCTAACCTAATATATTACGAGAAACTTAACCTTACTTATTGTAGCACTCAATAGTTATATATGGCATAAATTCCTACTAGTGCGGTGATAATGGTTATGACATAAACCCCTACTATTGTCGCGATAACCTATGTAGCAAGAAGTATATTGCTGCACCCATTTTCTATTACTGTAGCAATAAATTATAACTTTTTTCCCCGCTCTTTTCATATTGTTGTTGTATATTTATGGCAACAAATTTATTTTGTGGCAATAAATTATAGCATTTAGCTGCACTTGAGTTGAGAACTAGTCTGACTAATTTTTTTTTCTTTTTTACCATGTATATTGAAGATGTGACACTATACAGTGTAGCAATAGGTAGAATTTCTTGTAGTGATACTACAAAGCCTGCCCTAAATTGCATATGTGGTTGTAGTTGTACTTTCCATGGAATTTTCTCCTTCCTCATTGCTTATCTACATAAAGGGTAATGTTCTTAACACCTTATCAAATTTGACAAATGGTCATGGTAAAATTTGACAAAGGTGAATCAAGCTTTGCTGACTAAATGGTCATGGAGGTATGCAGTTCAGGTGAGCAAAGATTGATAGGTGTCACACTACATATTTTTGGAAAATGGTCATTATAAAATTTGGAAAAGATGGATCAAACATTGCTCACTAAATGGTCATGGAGATACGCAGTTGAAGATGATGCCTTATGGAAGTCATTATGGTAGAGAAATATGGACCAGGTGAGATAGTCTGGAGCTCTAAATTTCCAACATGCATTTATGAGAGAGTTGTCCGGAGATCTATTACGAAGCATAAATTCAATTTTTTGAAGTATGTCAGATTCAAAGTCAACGATGAATGCTCTCTACAGATTCTGGGATGAAAATTGGATTTATGATGCTCATAGTAAGACTTGCTATCCGAATCTTTATGCTTAATCTTGGGCCAAGCACTCTTCTATAGCTGAAATAGGTAACACTGTTGGCAATTCTGTGGTTTGGGACCTTCATAATCCTACAATACTGATTGCTACTGCAATAACATAATATGCTCTATTATAATCTAATTTAAATAGTTTCAATTTTGACATGGATTCTGCTGATGAGTTGCAATGGTACTAAAGATAATTATAAGCATTTTTCTGTTAGCTTTCTCTATGACATATTATCTTTAGAAGATGAATCTTATGGTACTATTTTCTCTTTAATCTGGGAGTTGAAATATCCACCTAAAATGGGATTTTCCTTTGGTTACTTGATTATAAATAGACTTCCCATTAGAGACCTTCTAAGAAGAAGAACAATAAAAGCGCCAGGGAATTGCTTGTTTTGTAATGAAATTGAAACCTGTTCTCATCTTTTGCTTTAGTCTACCTTTGCAAGGCAAGTCTAGGATGAGTTTATGTTTAAGTTGAATTGGTTCTTCCCAATGCAAAATGATACTACTTGTTTGTTACATGCTTAGGTTTATTGCAGCATAATAAAGAAAGTACCATTGTCTGGAGTTTGATCCCTCCAACAATTATGTTGAGTATTTGGAAAGAAAAAAACTGAAGGGTTTTCTTTGAAACAAGGAGTATTGTGAGAGATGTAATTCCCAAGGCCTTTTTTTATCAAATACTTTGAAGATATCGACTCTTCTGTTGCTATGAGAAACTGGTGTACTTCTGTTGCTATGAGAAACTGGTGTAGTATCTACTTTCATCCTCGTTAAGTTGATATCTTGAAAATAAAGAGCTCTTGTGCTTAACATAGTGGTTGTAAGTGCTGCTTCCATTGTGCGGCTTATATTGAGTCAAATACAATGATTTCTCTGAGAAGGGAAGCTACAGCTAGAGTAGCTATGCTCAATGTCAGCAGTGCTTAACTTGCAATTGTCGTAAACTTAGTGTTTCAAGCAGATATTTAAGCCATAAAATTATTAGCAACAAAAGTTGTTAATGAAAGGTCTTCAATATTAGCCTCATGTTTGAAAATTTTGGCTTAAAAGAAAAAGACAGGAGTTTCCTTAATAATTGGTATAATGGAGCTACCTTAACAGTTGCTTCAAAAAAGAATTTAACCGACTGAGGTAACACCGGAAGTTGTGATTCTCAGAAATCACAACTTTTTAAACTTAAACTTGAATAAGAATACAACAGTAGTAACACAGGACGCTAATAGGGAATTAAGAGCTTTTATAGGAATACGAAAATTTTATTTGCTTCTCAGAACGAAACTACTTAAAATTAAACCAGCAGTTTTATTGCAATTTATAAAACAATGCACTTGACCGTTTCTTTTTCTCCTGTATTGCCTTGCCCACGACTTTTTTTTTTTTTTTTT
>NC_039365.1:41176-109846 GCF_003573695.1 Papaver somniferum | reverse complement strand
TTTTTTTTTTTGAAGAACAAGGAACCTTTCCATTAATAAAAATTCGAGGTTATAATAAGTTTAAGATCAAAAATAAGAGAATACAAATTAACAAGAACATACAATACTGAGAAATCCGACAAGAGAAAGAAAAGGATTACCGGAGTAAGAAAAATAAAAGTATGAATAAGATCAAATTAAATCGTAGGAAGAATGGTTTTTCTCGGAAGTAAATCTCAACCATTTAGTTTATTTTTCTTCTTTAGAAAGATATGCTCCAAAAATAGAAGTGATTTGGTCAAATCTCTTATAACTAGTGATGAAGCTTCCGGCGTCAAAGAAATCGTTGATGAAGATCTCGTCGTTGGAGAGCATAACTATAGATGTTAAAACCCGACCCAATAACCAAGAACCGCCAATAAACCGAAGATAAACCTCAAAAGAGTAGATAAAACCACCATAATTGTGTAGATAAACAGAAAACATAATTAGAATTAAGCTAAAACTACTAGCTAACCTAGAAAACAAAAAATAATGAAAAAAGATGTGCTCATATCGAGCCAAAAATAGACCAGATCTGAGAAGAGAAATGGTCTTTATTGATGGTTTTGTTGAAGAAAAAGAATGAATTAACTTGTTTGCCTTGCCCACGTTAAGCCTCCTTAATTAGCTGTTGAAGCTTCTGCGGCTGTGGTGGTTCTTGTAGCTTGCGGCTGTGGTGGTTCTTGTAGCTTCTGCATCCCCTGGTTTGAATGAACCTTCGTTACGATATGTGGGATCATCCGAATTTAAAATGATTCTAACTCAACAGTTTCCAACCGAATTCGCGGAATCTGACTTACAATTTGCCTTAATACATCCTTTTCCTGCACTCTGTAGAGCCACAATAACATTCCTTTATCTTTAAATTTCCCTCCGAATCATGAACTGAGCCTAGCGTATAGTTGTAATCATATGTCAATTCTTGCAACGGAGGGATATTGTCAGCAGAAAATAGCATTATGTGCGGCATCCTCTTGTCATCATGGTCATAAAGAACATTTTGGGCTACAACGTTAGGTGAACAACTATGGTTGATAAATCTACTAACATTTCCATACCCACGGGCATCAATGGTGAGCCCCTCCTCATCTTCCACATTTTCTTCAGAGATACTAGTTGATTGCAAGTCATCGCACAAAGTTTGGTTGCTGCTTTTAATCCTCCCAAGATCATAAAGATACTCATCATTTCCGGTTCTTTGATCAGCTTCCTTTTCCGAAAGGACCTCCCCAGTGTACTCACAAATGAAGCTTCCAGAGGGTATTGAGTTCAAGGATCTAACTCCCCATCCCTTTGACTTAGTTTTGAAGATCTCCAATTGAAACTTGATCCCATGTTGGCTAACTCTATTACGACATGATGGAGGACACTTACAATGGGGTCCACATTCATAAACACTTTGGGGATGCTTCAATTCCACAAGAGCACCATTGTGATTAAATGGGACATCTCCTCCATTCTTTACTGCACAAAGACATTTCTTTGAATCAGAGCATCCGTTCTTGCATCCACAACCCCCCTCGAGGGGAATAACATTGTGCCTTGATGGGTACTCCATTTTAGTAATATACTTAAATTGAGGTGGTTTTTCGGAATCTACTGTGTTCACAGCACAAATTCGCATCTTCTCCTGACCTTGTGATATATCATCTACACAAAGACCTTCACATACTTTCAATTTTCTCGATTTTTGTACTTCTCTTAGAGCAAGCTCGGGTTGTCCAGGAATTCTTCTCAGTTCAAACATATAAACATTGTTACCATGTCGTCCCTTTTCTTGCCAATAACGTTCAGCCAAGTACAACCCATCATAAGTGTACGTCGTAACCGTTTTGCCCTTTGTCTCAAGAGAATCAGGTCTTTTCATTTCTTTAAATCCACGAATAACCCTAACTGGAGTTCTCTCATCTACACTATTCTTTAGAGCAAGGTTTCCCCGCTGAAGCTTTTGATCTTCAGCTTTCTTGTTCTCGCCAGATGGTTTTCCTCCGTGACCAGAATATACTAATACATCAAAATTATCAATGTCATCATAAACTCCACAAGACACAACACTTGTTGCCAGATATTTACCATCTTTGTTTAGAAAATCGATACCAGACTGAAAAGGTCCATGAAGACCAATCATAGAAAGTTCCACCCTGAATTGGAACTCGTCTCCAACCTCAACCCCGGGTATATGACCCACTATTTTACCACCGGTGTTCACCCACTTATCCTTTTTCTTCAACTCATTGACGGTTACCAAATCAATCCTCTTGGAATGAGTTCCGGGCACCTTCACCTTTGATTCCTCATCTCGTGTAGCCTTCCTGTACGTTTCTTGAAATAAACGAAGAGTCTTTTTAACCTTGTCGCGAGTTACAACGTTGTCATTGTTAGAGGCTGGACGCCCAACCGGATTCACACTCAAAGATGAATGTGGTGACCTTGGAACTGACGAAGAAGGATTTGTGTGTGATCCATCTTTATTACTTGTGACTTGTGACTTGACATCCTTCGCAGTTGGTCTATGTCCAGCGTTTGTTTTCAAAACATCTCGATCTGACGCAACTCTAACATTTTCCACAAAGTTTTTCATAACACTCCTCTTCAAATTGCTCCTTAGATCATCCTGAACATTTTCTCCAGTAATCCTAGCCTCAACCATCTGTTTTGGTTGCTTATTTTCTTTATCACTAAAATTATCATTATCCGCACTTGTGTCCTTCAAAGACTCGTTACTTAATCTTGTAACATTGCTCCATCCAATCGGATAATCTCGTACAGCTGAAACTGTTCTTCTAGGAGGATATTTTCCCGCAACTTTCCAAGGCACAGATGCATCTTTGGTAACAGCATCCATTGCAGGTTCTTCAGATTCCATCCGGTTAAAAGATTTTGGCAATTCAATATCTTTGGTTTTTCCACCTGTTAATGGACTAATCAACTCCATCTGATCCATAGACTTCGAATGCTCTGAAACCAGAGGCTCTTCAACATTCTTAGTACTCAATCTTGCAGCACATCTTCCACAATCTTTAGGAAAAGATCTTGTGGCCGAGACTTTTCTCCGTTTATACTTATCACGACTGCAGGTTACGCCATCAACTGAAACCCCCATTGTCGATGATGGTCGCTTCAAAAATTCCACCATTGGCGCTGTTCAAACAAAGTAAAGTTACACATAATCAAATGAGGCACGAATCTTTCGTAATTCATCACAGCTGATATGTAAAAGTAAGGTTACAAATAGCATCACTAATGCAGGTACCACTATAGTACAATGGTAAAGTCAGTGGATGTGTCGGTGTCACTGTAGTACAATGCTAAAATCATTGGGTGATGACACCAGTAACCTGTGAGTTCGAAACTCGCCGCTATTTTGTAAAAAACGCCCCGGGCACTCATCTAGACGCTCTAGGCGTGCCAGGCGCCCAAGGAGAGCCTAACAAAAAAGCGCCAAAGGCGCAAAAATAAAGCCTATTTATGATTTTTCTAAATCTCGGGCTTTCTAGGAACTCGCGTTAGGCGCTGGGCTTGGCGCCTCGCCTTGCCCAACGCCTTTTACAAAATAGACTCGCCAGCACCAAATTATTTACCAATGAAAAGAAAAAGTCACTAGGTGATGATACCAGTGACCGACTTCGAAACTCGTCAGCACCAAGACGAAAACCAAAAAAATGTCACTGAGTGATGATATCACTGGTCTGAATTCAAAACTCTTCAGCATCAAATTCTTTACCAAGGTTTATTATAAAAGGAACCCTAGGCGCTCTCCTAGGCATATGAGGCGCCCACCTTGGTGCCTAGGGAAAAAAAGGCGACTATTTATTCAGTTTTCTCGACACGCCTAGAGCGCCTAATACAACATAGGTCTCACGTCGCTGAGATGGTGTTTAATTGCGTAGTTTATAAGTTAGTAAAATCCCTGAGTTTGTAGACTAGTTTTAGAGTTTGAATTTTATCATGGACTTAGGACGAGTTCGGATCGATAGCTAAACATTTTGTGCCAGAGCCAACCACCACGATCACCGCCCGCACCATGAAATGGATGACGTACACATTAGATTCTATGTTGTAAAAGGCGCTTCGAGCCCTCTCCTAGATGCACTGGTCGGACAAGGGGTGCTTAGACAATTAAGCGCCCAAGACGCCAAAGTATCACCAATTTTGTATTTTTCTAATTTTTCGAGCCTCGCCTAGCGCCTAATACAACGTAGGCTGGATTCACAAAACAAATTGTGAGGGAACCAACCGCGATCGATGTCCACACCATAAAATGGGTGACCAACAAGTTAAATTCCATAAGTGGAGATTGGATTGTTTATAAGTCGATGGGATCCTTCAACTCCTAAACCTAATTTTTACCCATAAAGCTATGAAGAGTTAGGTCGGTACCCTAACAGTTTTGGCAATACTTCTATCAATTTCTAATAAAATTAAATCAAAAGGAGATTCACCGGTGGTAAAAGTTATGATGGGAACCAATAAATAAAGTGGAATGAAGACTGATGATAAAATTTTAATAATAATAATAATGGGTTTCTACGTAGAGAAAGAGGGGGAAGAGAGAGATAGAGTACCTGGTGGAGTTAAGTAATGGGTAAGTTGGAAGAAGAACAAGACAACTTCTACAAAAGGAAGAAAAAAAGGATAATTAAGTCCACTTATGTCTTACACTAGTGATGATAATACTAACTTACAAGCGCAACATGCAACATTAGGCAGCAACTTGCTTGGGGTGTAACAATCTACGAGGCGTTCCTAGATTTTGGTGCAGTTTAACACTGTGTTTGGATTCTAAAATTTTCCCCGGAAACAAAATATTTTGTTCATAAAAAAATTGGTTCTAAAATATTTGTCTCAAATTAAATTCTTGCTTTCTGATTTCTAAAAAGATATTTATTTCCAACTTAACACAAGTATGGGTTTAATATGCACTATTTATGACCTAGTTTTTTCTATTGGGAAACCGGTAGAAATCGAATAAATCTATATGCTAAATATGTATTTATTTCCAAATCAAGGATGGATGGAGTCCTAGTTAGCCGTCATCCATCTCTGGCGACAAGCATGATTCTCAAGTAATTGCTTGATATGAAAAACAAGCCTGATTTCTGATGATTGATATGAAAAACAAGCCTGATTTCTGATGAAAATATTGCGTTAAGTAAACCTAAATTTTTTTCCCAAGTATTCACTTGCAAGACTTAAAATATGAAGAAGTCTTTGTAGTATAAAAGTAAAGTTGTTTGATGATAATACCAGTGATCTGAGTTTGAAACTCATCTAGGATTCAAAAACCAACATGAATCTTTGTGATAAATTATACTTTGCCATTACCATTTATTTTAAATCATATAAAATAAAAAACTGATCTAGATTTCTAGATAGATATCGATGAAAAACTCCAAACTAATAGCAGCCATAAGTCACCCTCTAAAACCAACCTTCTACGGCAAAAACTCCATATATTGGTACAATTGGGACCCAACAAAATTATAAATATATAGAGGTTATTAGTATATTGAGGTTATTCTTATGAGTTTATTAATATATGGACTATCAATACACAGAGGTTGAACTACATATTGACGTAGGATGGCTTAAGCCATCCCAAAGTCAAGAGAAACTCAAAATTCTATAGTGATTTTAAGTTTGGCAAAAAATTTCATGTCTAAAACATAAGTTTAAGCCACCCCACCTTTATTTTCCAGCTCCGCCACTGTCAATATAGGGATTTTTTCACGGTATATGTTAATTACATACTAGATCATAAGCTTTCTCACTCGCAAGGAAAAAGATGATAAGAATCAAAAAAAAATTATAATGGCAATAGAAGATAGATTAGGGTTTCTATGAAAAGCCAAAAGAGAATCAAAACATTAGGTTTTAGGAAAAGAGAGTGAGAATACCTGGTCAGTGAATCCTTCCTTGCTTCCTTAAGGTATAACAAATCTGGATGGCTAGTGTTAAGATCTAAGCTCCCATAAGTCCTCTATTTATGGGTGAGCGCCTTGACATTACTTGGTCTCCAAGATCTTATCACTTTCTATAAAAGAGGGAGATTTCCATGTACTAACAATTACTGCCTCCACCAATAACATGCCTAAAATAAGGAATAAATTTTTGTAAAACCAATCAAAATATGACACGTGGAATTTAAGTTAATTAGTTAAAGTAAGTAAGATCTTCTATATATTTGCTACAAAAGTAAACTGAATCCTGCTTTTATTCAAACTCCGTGTCAAATCATGATTCGTACTCACCTCCTTCAGGTCAAGGTCAGAAACGCGTAGAAAAAATATCGGAGAACATACCAAAACAAAAATCGTAAACCCTAATACCGTAAAGCCCAAAACACTTCAAAACCTGCTTTGAGTCAATCAAATCCATACCGAATCTTTCTAAAATAGACATCTCTGGTTGCTCGTCCTGGACTTATGATATATATAATGATGTAAGAGAAAGGGTTTCTTAGGTTGAAGCATTTGTGTATAAAATTGACGTAGCATGGATTCTTGTCGTCTAGATTATTTCATCCCGAGCTTATATTTTCGGTTTTTCTTTGTTTTCTCATGCCTCTTGTGTATACATATATCTCGCCATCAGACACGTGTATATAGAAAGATACGTGGAAAGCAAGCAGGCCAAGACATCAAAATACGATGCATTACGGAACACCAAATAAACCCCAAGGAGTTACTTTATCTCATCCCCAAAAGAAGCTAAGATCAACGGTAGAGAGAAAGTTAGCTGACACGGACGTGACAGGGGCAGAAGACACTTGTCTGACACGAGCAGGCATCTCAACTACCCTCATTAAACACTCTGAGCAGTATACGTGTCGATCAACCCGTGCTACGAGCGAGGATGTCTCTGCGTGATCAAGTGGCAAACGCAGACCTCTGCGTGATGGACACAAGACACTAGAAGATAAGGTTCCAACGGCCTTCAGAGAGGGGTCCCACACTCTAACCCTATAAATACCCCCTCCCCACCAAGAGGAAGGGGGATCGGAAAAATCAGGAAGGGAAGGAGAGAGAGATTTCGAGTGTAATCCTTTAGAAGAGAAAATACATGTAAGCCCAAAAGTCATTCGACTACTCTTGTAACTGTGAAGAACATAGTGAAACAACAAACCCCGTGGACGTAGGCCTTAGTGCTGAACCACGTAAACCTCGGTCTTGTTTATATTTCAGCACTTTATATTTGCCTAACCCCATGGATCTTTACTTGTATGTATTGTTTTCTTTGTTTTTACCTATATCCCGTGCGCAAACGCCCCGCATGGAGTTGTTAGATGAGGCTGTGATAAACCCGAAGGTTTTGAGCCAAGGAATCAACACTAAGATATCATCATCACAAATCACTCTAGATTACAATGATTGGTTGTGAGCATTCGGATGCCTTCATGATTTGAGTGCTCACAATTTGGCGCTAGAAACAGGGACTTCGTCCCGGTAAAAGATTTATCTTGTCCTGTGATTTCATCTTAAACTGGCATATGATTGCTCTGATTTATTAGCTCGGACCGTATAGATCATTTGTTAACTTCATTATATTCAAAAACGCACCCATTATCTTCGATAAGATTTATTGTTTTGATCCATGGATTTACGTTTTTCTTTAGATCTCGTGCGAACCTGTCTCTCAGGGGGGTTTTCGTAGTTTTTTTAAAGGATCTACTTGCATTTTTAAAAGGATCTCTTTTAATAAAACTTCAACCCGTGTATTGTAACTCATATGTATTAATCCTCTCCTGGAATAAGATATTTCGCAAACTAACCCGATTCACGCGGATATTCCCGTTTTTCGCTGTTTGAAATTCCCTTGTGCAGAAAGAACGGATTGTGAGTAAGGAAGGCGAGTTTCTGCGATATCTCATTGTCGACAAAAGGACCCGTGATGGAAAAGACGCAGGAAGCAGGAAAATCCAAAGCTTTGTCAAAGGAAACACCCAGGACAACCCCGGTCATCACCCGAAGCAAGCAGAAAGGAGACAAAGCTAAAATGACCAGTCAAAGGCAAGATACTGCGGAAATCACTTCACTTATATATGCTAATTCAGTTGCAGCCGCGGCTCTCAGAGCAGCGGTGACAAAGTACGGTGCGGCTGCGGTAGTCCCGAAGGCTGCAGAGGCTAGCAAAACTTGTGCTATGAATCAATTTCATCAACCAAGAGAAAGGGTGGATGAATCCAGAACATACCAACCCGTGCACCTTCCAACTTTCGGAATGCCACCACAAATGATCAAAATCAAACCATACCGGCGGCTCTAGCACCGCAGAGGGGCACTTACCCCGATTTGTAAATGCCAGCAACCGAAGTTGAACCTCTGCCACCTTTAGTGCAGACCGAAGAGGAAGGCGGCACCATGGTCGTAGTGGCACGAGTTGGGACTCCCAATCAGGGGTCCAACCAATCACATCGACTGATGGCTGAGCTTGAAGAATTGAAGAAGAGCCAGCAGGTTTACGCAGATGCTGTAGCTCTGCTGGCCAGAGAAAATCAATATTTAAAGGGTCGGATTGCTCTAAGCACGAAGACCAGCCAACAACTTGATGAAGCAAATTCCAAAGCACCAGAGCCAAACCGAGACCGAAGAGTCGTCATAGCGGCTAATGGAGACGCGACTAGGGGAAGTAGCGTATCCGACCCGGATTATGACGACGGAGAATCAGACGGTAACGAGCAGAAGAACTTAGGGCACCACTGCGCGATGGAAGAGCTACGAGATGAGATGATGGCCGAGATCAGGCAATTAAAAAGTAGACAAGGAGGGGGGAGGTTAGAAGAGGTCATGAGAGAAGCTAACTCTACGCCCTTAACTCATCGCTTGGCCAACACCCCTATTCCGCTGAAATGCCCTGTCCCAACGTTCGAATGCTATGATGGATCCAGCGACCCTGCTGCACATATTCGGTATTACAACCCTGTCAGAACGACGCCGTACTCCGCAGATACTTCCCGTCAAGCCTGAAGGGATCGGCATTATCATGGTTTGATAATCTGCCACCAGACTCCATCCACTCATACGACCAACTCGCAGAGAAATTCTTAAGAACATACATGTACAACAAGACTGTAAACACCGGAATGGATAAGCTCTTTTCACTAGTGATTGGCTACAAGGAAACCACGAGGGAATACACTAACAGATGGCACAAGATCTGCCAAGCCATAGGGAGCGTGGACCCAGTGGTAAGCATCAATTGCTATAAATGGGGATTAGACCGAATGAGTCCCCTATTTGTTGAAATTCATGGAAGCGTGCCTAAGACAGAGGGAGATCTTCGAATAATTATTGAAAAACACGCTCGACTTGAAGAAATTCAACGGGAAAACCCGAGGGCATATCCGCAGAGATCTCACCGCACCAATTCAACAGAACGAACCAATGGGGCCAAAAGGAGTTGCTCAGTGGAGAGACCTCACGAAGATAGGAAGGAACGAAGGGATGAACGAAGAACAGGTGACCGAAAATTCGAAGATCAAGTTTACACGAAACTCAACGCTAGCTATGCTCGTATCCTACGAGAGATCAAAGGGAGGGAAAACCTGGAGTGGCCATGGTCTAAGGGAAAGCAGCCCCCGAGATCCGAGAAGTCTAAAGATTACTGTGAATATCATTGTTTCAACGGACACCAGACCGAAAAATGCAAGAACCTTAAAATAATGATCCAAAAATTAATTGATGCGGGAGAGCTCAAACATTACGTACGAAAGGATATTACCGAGGATAGATCCAAGCGAACCAAACCAGTCCAACTTCCGGAAGGAAACCGCACAATCAACACCATCTCGTGTTCCAAAGCCACAGGGCCCTCACTTACAGCGCAGATATGAAAGAGGTTATGGAAGCAATTCGAAGACCGCTGCGAATTGTATAAGGTCGATGGAATAGAGGTGGACGAGCACGAAGAGTGGATGCAATCTCCTATCATCTTCGATGCCGAAGAAATCGAAGAAGATATGGAAGAACATAACGATCCCTTGGTCCTAACACTACCAGTAGCTGGATGTAACCTCAAAAAGATCCTCATAGACGGGGGAAGCTCCGTAAACGTCCTATTTTACGATGCATTCAAACAGATGAAGCTCCATGATGAACAGTTAATGACCTCTTATTACACCATCTACGGATTCAATGGAGCACCCACGAAGCCCTTGGGAGACATCGTGTTGCAGGTTAACGCAGGGCACATGAAACTAGAAACCCGATTCAGTGTGGTGGACATCCCATCCCCCTACAACGCCATTATTGGACGAAAATGGATACATAAACTCAAAGGAGTTGCGGCAACGTACCACCAATATCTCAGATTCCCAACACCTGAGGGAGTAATGGAAATCAAGGGAGATCGGGTCACTACGAGAGAGTGCCAGGCCACTCAGGATCATATCAACAACGAGCAAGAAGAGGAGCGAAAAATCCGAAGAGTAAAAAATAAAGAAACCGCGAAAGAGAAGGCCATAGACCTGTTCCTCAAGGAAATTACAGGGAAGGGCTTGACGAAAGATGATAATGTCCTAAGCACAGATACAAGTACTTCAACAACCAGCGAAGGACAGAAACACGCTAAATAACAATTAAAGAACGTCCCAGTCCTCGGAAATCCGAAGCCTGTGTTCACACCAGTGGAGCCCGTAAAAGAAATCAACATAGGAACGGAAGAAAGCCCGAAGATGATCAAAATAGGGACCATAATGGACGAAGGAAGAGAAGATTCTTTAACCAAATTACTTAAGGAATACGCGGATGTGTTCGCCTGGAAGCTAGGAGATATTCCGGGGATTGACCCAAAAGTAATCCAACACGAGCTATGCATCAAACCGGGCACGCCCCCGTTCAGGCAGAAAATACGAAAAGTAGCTCCAGAGTATCACGAGGCAGTAGAAACAGAACTTCGGAAACTACTAGACGCACACTACGGGAAAAAACATCATTGACGACACAAGATAAGAGTTGCAGTAACCCTACGACAACTCCATTTCATGCATTGTGGAACGGGGGTATTGTAGAAAGTCCAAGTTTTTCTACAATGGATGACAAGTGTTGTAAAGGGTGATGTGATTCATGGTTCGACAATAGTTTGTCAATGTTGTGATTCTCTTTCGATTTTTTTTGATAACCTAACACAACTCTTGCTTGTATTGTAGAAAAATCGTGGACAACATAAGTAGTATATCGTAGAAACATATACAACAACAATTACCAGTATTATGAATAATACTTGCACAACACTTGTATGAATTGTCGAACTATCCTGGACAACACCTGGTTATGTCGTAAAGACATTTTTCACAACCTTTGGTATGTGTAGTTGAAATATGGAATACAACTCTTATTAGAAGTTGTGTGCATAAAACTATTTTGAAAAAAAAATTATAGCTGAAACCGAATTGCATGAATTGCCGAAAGTATTTCACATTCACATTAACATGCCAGTGTAGCACATTTACATTCATTCAAGTTAACCTACCACTCCAATTGCATTACCTAGCTAACTTCAAATCACCTTGTATGAAAGTGTGTTGCGCAACGAAAGAAAATAAAATGATAGATTCTTTGAACATGACTAAAAATATCATATAAATCGTAAAACACAAATATTGGCCTTCCCTACAAATATGACAGTAGCATACACGTTCCAGTATGGTAGTCTGGGTTACATTGCTAAATGGAAATGATCCATTTTTGCTGCACACTCTCTTCTTGGTAAACCTAACACCGATTATGAGAAACATAGTGGTAGATGATACCGTAGAGGCACTGTCTTATACATGAAGTGTCGTAGTTCTCAACGAAAGCCTACAGGAGAAGAGTGTCATTTAGCAATACAAAGTAACAGTCAAAATTTTATAATACAAAGTAACAGTCAACCTAAGAGTGTCATTTAACAATACCTTACACTGAAACTAACCTTTCCAAGTCCTAGAGAGGGTTCACCGTTAGGTTGTGGACGGGGGATGACAATATTCATCAATGTACCTACAATCGCAAAATGTACGAGTTAGAAACAAATTATTCTGAAGGTCCAAAAGTGTAAACTAGTCGTTTAATTGGGGCGTGAAATCAAATATTTCCAAAGGCTGCGAAACACAAAAAAAACAAAAGCTCGAATATAAGAAACAAAGACATTAACTTACCAAATTTTCCACCTTCTACCCTCATATCTTCCAAAATATCTTCATACTCTTCATCATCTTTAAGCTCATCTGCAGTAACCACCTCTGTCAGGCATACGACCTTGGTAGCAATGCCACCTCCATTACCACCACCTAGACCACCTCCGGTTTGGAACAATTGCCTCTGCCAAAGAAAACAAGAAAACTCATCCCCTGCTGTCCACTGCACTACACAACCACCATTCCAGACATCCTCCTCAAAGCATTAATTGCATCAACATCTGCATCTTGACAACCTAGCCATGGCAGCAGCATCACAGTCACAGCACCAATATCCTAAGCCATTCTCCTCAAATCTATCAGCTGAATCCATCTGAGCCTTAACTGTAGTCCATTCATGTGCTACTGCAACAGCTCAACACCACCAGTTTCATGAGACATACATTCCCTTCTTCACAGCCATCATACCAGCATTCCCCATTACCATTTCACATCACTCCATTCATCTTGCTTCCAAATGTCCTAACATACAACTAGGTTCGCAGGCCATTCATTGTATTGCGGCATCTTCATCACCAACTGCAATCCCATTTTTATCTCAAGACTCAGTTTCAGCCATATTCATTTCAACTAAGAAAAAATACAATAAAGATAAGCTGTAACTAATTCCATACTCAAGTAGCCAAAATTGAGATGAACAGCCAACGAGAATAGCAATATCAAGATTATGAAATTTTTTACTTGAATAGACTAACAAGTCACCAAGATATCATTCAGAAATGTGTAAGAGATTGCCTACATTGTAATAAGTGAAACAGATAGAGGTATAAAAGATGTCAACATCTTGAAATTTAGAAAGAAAGAGAAAGAACAAATCAAGGGTGTCATTTGCCCACACAAACTGTTACATATTAGCTTGCAATGGTAAACAAGCCAATACATCGTATCTAAGCCAAATCAACCGTCCCATAGAATATAGACATTTCATTTTAAGTAAAAGCAACTGCATTGGAGGGCAAAACTCCAATGCCCAGGGTTCAGAAATCATCATATTATTTAAAAAGCTCGGCTTCTAATGACATCAAGATCCATCTCAGTAGGATCAGTTGCTTGCAACTCTACCTGAATTCCGTCAAGCTCTCTCTTGAAACTCTCCTATGAACTCGCGTAAATCATCTTGGTCCTCACCCTTGTGGTATCATGAGACCTTCAAAACACAATAATGAGACAAAGGTTACTCACAGTTCTAACCCTGACCAGAATTCCTATCAGACAACAAAATCGCATATATTCCCGTTTAAAAATCGCATAAATAATAAAAAATACGGAAATACGTATGCTGACGCACAACTTCCAGACCTTAATTTGAGAGAACGGTGAGACGATGGTCATCAAGATTTTGTCAAGAGATCTTTCGAGCTCTGGGACTTGGATTTGTAAGAAAACAATCCATAAGCATGACGGTACCTGACTATAGACTTTAAGGTGGCCCCTAACTACTCCAATCCCACTGGCATGATGTATCATAGCATCTCGATATTGCTCATACAGTACAACACAACATCTCGATACTTCTCGTACAGTATATCACAGTAGAAAACACACAATTATATAGTTTTAACAAACTTATTCAAATAAAAAACCGTAAAAAAAAACACGGTGCTTGGAAACACCGTACCCTTCTAACAAACATATCGTGTCCTTCTTGAAGATGCAGGCCAGTGTAAATGCAACTAACGAAAACAAATGTAAAAACATGGTGATTGAAACAAAATCCAAATCGGAAAAAGGAATTAGAAAGAAAGCGTGGAAACAGACCTTAGAGGAGCATAGAGGAGCACAATCGGTACAGTTTGGAGGTTTCTAAGACTTGGGTTTAAAAGCAGGAGTAGATAGAACATAATCTGATGAAAGTACATAATACCTTCAATTTAAAGGGCGTCGTATTTGTTCGGAGAACCGATAATCACCAAAGTGAGAATGTAGAACACCTAAAAAGACCAGAGAAACAAACAGCTAAAACATAGTTAATTACATGTGAGCTATCTGATAAACAAACAGATAACCGATGATCACTGATGTAATTAGCTATCTTAACACCTAGTCATCCATTAATCATAAAAGACCAAAATGAAAATTTAAACAACCCAAAGGCTCCATGAAAGAAAGACCAAGGACAACTACACAAAGGCTCTCTAAAAAAACAACGATGTTGTCACAATTTACAAAACCGCTTAATATATTAGATACATGTAATTAGCTATCTGAAAATGTTGACCTAAATTGGTTTTTCCTTGTCATCAAATGTCTGCTAGTTCGAATACTTCTACCACCTGGTCCACAATTTAAAAGGTAGTATGAGAAAAGAATTAGGCGCATTGCAGAGAAACGATTAACTAAAAATGGAGATAATAAAGATTTGCAAAGATTAGACTATTCAAGAAAGAATAACCTTTCTCTTTTGGCAATTCTCATAGCTTTCAGCTGACTCGCCAAGCTTCTCCAGAATAATTTGCTTTTGCTTATCCTTCTCTTCAATTTTGTACACAACAAAACGGAAAGTCCTTTTTTACTTCAATTCCAAAAACCTTTGTTTGCAATCATCGTGCCAGTAATCCCCGACGCTGCATTAGCCTAATACAAAAAATTCAATCCACAATTCAAAATCAATACCAATCCACTATACCCACATACCAAAATCAATACGAATCCAAATACAGGACCAACAAGAATCAATACCGAATACAAATTCCAACCTCCTCTCCCATTCTTCTCCATATCTTCCTCTTTCTCTTCCTCCTCTTTGATTTCAAATTCACTTTCCTGCTCATATTCAGAAGAACCAGGTTGCTGTGCTTGTTGTTTCATACTCTCCCATTCTTCTCCTTCGCCCCTGATTACTTTAGTTGTCTTAAAATCCTCCTCTGAGATTCACAGCAAACCCTAATACAATTTCTGCCATTAACGACCATTACCATCTTCATCACTGCCAACATCAACTACCGATCACTTACAGGGTTCGGTTATGGGAATTGGGATGAGGTTCTAGATTGAGAAGAATATTTTGATGAATCGAGAACTTCTAGAGATGGAAGAATTAAGTTATGTGATGAAGATTTGAAGAAAACTTGAGTTAGGGCCGCCGTCGATTGTTACCGAGAAGAAATTTGGTTTTGTGTAACTTGAATCAGTGATGGGGTTGATTAGAATTTGGTTCAGATCTGGATTTGATGAGCTGCTACTATTGACTGTTGCGGATGAGAGAAAGGGGGAGTTAAAGAGAGAGATTGAGAGAAGATGATGAAGAAGAGGGGTCGAGAGAAGAGCAGCGGTGGTGATGGAGCGCCGTCGTCATCTGTGGAGTAGAGGTGTTCTTCAGCGGTGGTGATTGAGAGAAAAACATATAGGAATTGGGTTCGAGTGGTTGAAGGAGGGTTATGCTTCGGGAAAAAAAGAAAGAAGAAAAGAGTGAATCCGATGGACGGTTGAGATTGTATTTGAGATGCTCATACGGATTAAGAAAAGATCTTGACGGTTGAGATTGTATTTAAGATGCTCATGCGGATTGAGAAGTATGTGTTTCATTTTGTGCTAATACGAGCTCGTGTATTCGGTTTGATTATCAACCTTCGACACGAAAAAAATCCAAAAAAAATATGAATAAATGTAGCACATTCTTATCGACATTTTGATTTAAGAAAATCCAAAAAATGTATAAGAATAAAGTTGAAAAATAAGAAATCAATCGGATAATTGGTGTGTTTCTTTGTGCTTTTGTGCTTTCTCTTTGTGCTTCCGGACTGAATTTCGACTAGTTACATAGGTCATGGAGTAATTTTGACTAGTCATACATGTCATGAAGTAGCTTTAGTTCACATTAATAGCATGATATATCATCGAAATCGATAAATATGAAGCTCAATGTCGATTCAAACTTCAAATGTGGTATAACGACATACAAACTATGAACCAAGAAGCTCTGAGAGGGTTATGACTTCAAACTTAGCATGATGCATCATCAAAATCGATAAATATGAAGTTCAATGTCGATTCGAACTTCAAACTTGGTATAATGGCCTATAATCTATGAACCACAAAGCTCTGAGAGGGTTCTGACTTCAAAATTAGCATGATACATCATCGAAATTGATGAATATGAAGCTCAGTGTCGATCCAAACTTCAAGTTCGGTATAACGACTTACAAACTATGAACAAGAAGTCTGAAAGTCCACAAAAACGATGAATCCAACCATTTACTGGTAAGATTCCATGGAAATATTCTACGAAACCTTAAACACACACAAAACTTGGTAAGAACGATGAATCCATCCATTTACAGGTAAGATTCCTTCGGAATATTCTACGAAACCTTAAACAAACCCTATTTATGCACATTGGATGCAAACCAGACTCCGAGATTGAAACCTGGCAGCGAGTGGACTACTCTAAGTCAGAAACTTGGTAAGAACGACGAATCCATCGATTTACAGGTAAGATTCCTTCGGAATATTCTACGAAACATTAAACAAACCCTATTTCTACATATTGTATGCATACAAGGCTCCGAGATCGAAATCTGGCCGGGAGTGGACTACTATAAGTCAGAAACTTGGTAAGAACGACGAATCCATCCATTTACAGGTAAGATTCCTTCGGAATATTCTACGAAACCTTATACAAACCCTATTTCTGCATATTAGATGCAAACCAGGCTCCGAGATCGAAACCTGGCCGCGAGTGGGCTACTCTAAGTCAGAAACTTGGTAAGAACGACGAATCCATCCATTTACATGTAAGATTCCTTGGGAGTATTCTACGAAACCTTAAAAAAACCCTATTTCTCCATATTGTATGCAAACCAGGCTCCGAGATCGAAATCTGGTCGGGAGTGGACTACTATAAGTCAGAAACTTAGTAAGAACGACGAATCCATCCATTTACAGGTTAGATTCCTTCGAATATTCTACGAAACCTTAAACAAACCCTATTTATGCATATTGGATGCAAACCAGGCTCCAAGATCGAAACCTGGCCGCGAGTGGACTACTAAGTCAGAAACTTGGTAAGAACGACGAATCCATCGATCTACAGGTAAGATTCCATCGGAATATTTTACGAAACCTTAAACAAACCCTATTTCTGCATATTGTATGCATACCAGGATCCGAGATCGAAACCTGGTCGTGAGTTGACTACTATAAGTCAGAAACTTGGTAAGAACGACGAATCCATCTATTTACAGGTAAGATTCATTCGGCATATTCTACGAAACCTTAAACAAACCGTATTTCTGCATATTGTATGCAAACCAGACTCCGAGATCGAAACCTGGACGGGAGTAGACTACTATAAGTCAGAAACTTAGTAAGAACGACGAATTCATCCATTTACAGATAATATTCCTTCGGAATATTCTACGAAACCTTAAACAAACCATATTTCTGCATATTGTATGCATACCAGGCTCCGAGATCGAAACCTGGCCAGGAGTGGACTACTCTAAGTCAGAAACTTGTTACGAACGACCAATTCATTTACAGGTAATATTCTTTCGGAATATTCTACGAAACCTTAAAAAAACCCTATTTATGAATATTGCATGCAAACCAGGCTCGGAGGCTGAGGATCAAATTCCCCCATCCTCATTTCTTCCAACGTTCTATATTTTTACTTCAACAACACTTATAAGTGTTGTTATGCATTTTTATTAAGAAAAAAAACAACCAAAACTTGTGAACGGTAAGGATGGTTGATGAGCTAGACTTCCATGCAGTAGATTCATGTTCGAATCTCCCTTCTAATCTCATTTTTTCCAACATTCTATATTTTTACTTCAACAACACTTATAAGTGTTGTTATGCGTTTTTATTAAAAAAAAAAGAAAAAAAAAAAAAAACTTGTGAACTGTAAGGATGGTTGATGAGCCAGACTTCCATGCAGTAGGTTCATGTTCGAATCTCCCCTCTAACACTATTTTTCATCATCATATTTTGGTGTTCTTCAACAACTCTTGTGAAAATTGTGATAGGCTTAGTCACTACCTTTATGGAACAGAGTTGTTATAGCTAAATGTCGTCACAACGTTTTTGCTTAAGGAGTTGTCGTTTGTTTTCTTAGGCAACCCCTTGTTTCCTAAGGGTTGGCAGTGATGATATACGACAACTCTTCCTTTGAAACCAGTTGTAAAACATATGACTTTCTACGATGTTTAGCGAAGAGTTGTAAATATCCAGTTGTAGATGTATATTTTTCCCGTAGTGGCAGGATTTATCAAGGAAGTCAAGTACCCTACCTGTATATCCAACATGGTCATTGTTCCTAAGAAAAATGGAGGGGTTAGAATATGCATCGACTTTACTAATCTCAACAAGGCATGTCCAAAGGACAGTTATCCCCTGCCAAGCATAGATCAGCTGGTAGAAGCAGTAGAAGGATATGAAGAACTGTCATTCATGGATGAACATTCTGGCTACAACCAAGTGGCCCTGGCAGAAGAAGATCAGCCACACACAACGTTCTACACCCCACATGGCCTTTATTGCTAAACTAGAATGCCCTTCGGATTCGAAACGCAGGGGCAACATACCAAAGAATGGTCGATGCTATCTTCAAGCCATGGATTGGAGGAACCTTAGAAGTCTACGTTGACGACATGCTCGTCAAAAGCAAGCTGCGCAAAGATCACCACCAGGATCTGAGAAATATCTTCGAAGCAATGAGAAAACATCACATGAAAGTGAATCCGGAGAAATGTACTTTCGATGTCACCTCGGGGAAATTCCTCAGGTATCTGGTAACAAAAAGGGGCATCGAGGTAGACCCAGCAAAGATTCAGGCCATAGTAGAAATGCCATCCCCAAAGAATTTAAAGGAAGTACAGAAACTCAATGGATCCATAGCAGCTTTGGGCAGATTTATTGCCCGATCCTCGGACAAATGCAAACATTTCTTCAATATTCTCAAAAAATGGAGCAGGTTCGAATGGACCGTTGAATGCGAGGAAGCATTCCAAAAAATCAAAGAACACCTAGCCTCAATCCCGATCCTGCAGAAGCCAGATCCTGATGAGGTTTTGGCATTGTACATAGCAGCAACAGAAGACGCAGTCAGCGCAGTGTTGGTCAAAACCAATACGAAGATAGAACAGCCTATCTATTACGTCAACAAGACTCTCAATTCTGCGGAAAGGAACTATACCAAGATCGAACAGCTCATCCTCGCATTGGTATGGGCTACTCAAAAGCTGAGAACCTACTTCCTAACTCACCTCGTCAGGGTCCCATGCAAAGCACCATTGGAAGCAGTCCTCAAAAGCACGGGAAAAGTGGGCAGAATAGCCAAATGGAACACCCATCTGGACCAATTCAACATCATTCATGAAATTCAACATTCTCGGAAGTCCCAAGTTCTGGCGGATTTCTTAGCAGACCTCCCCCTTGAAAACGACGAAGAGATTAAGGGAATACCAGAAGCCGAGGAAGAAAACAAGGATCCAATGGATATCCTCGAACCCGCGAGTCAAAGACAATGGGAAGTCTTCGTCGACGGATCCAAATATAAGGAAGGAGCAGGAATAGGCATTGCCATCGTCACCCCAACCGGAGAAAGGATTATACAGGCACTTAGGTTAGAATTCAAAGAGCATACCAACAACATCGTTGAATACGAAGCTGTCGTACATGCCCTCCGTATAATAATAGAGATGGGGTAACCGATATAAGGCTGACAAGTGATTCGCAGCTTGTCATACGAAAAATAGGGCTCGAGTATAATGTGTACGATGACACCCTGTCAGCTTACATGGCCTTGGTCCAAACATTGGCATCGCAAATCCCGAACATCAAGTTCCGGCACTTATGCAGAAGGGACCTCAGGCACGCGGATGCCCTAGCATATATATCATCCATGCTGAGGGATAAAAACGTCGAAGCTATTAAAATAGCAAGGTTATACGAGCCTTCGATTGCATCTCAATTCTCCTTCGCTACCAATCAAGATACAGTGGAAGAAAATATCGAAGACCAGGTAGGAGAAGACATCCATAACGACTTTGACGAAGAAGATATCCTGTCAAGATCAAATCAAGATGAAGACTTCAGAAACAAAGATGACTGGAGAGTGATGATCCATGCCTTTCTCGAAAAGGGAAGCTTACCTGCGGATCAGAAACAAGCTAGGAAGATACTCTCCAAAGTAGGAAGATATGATCTTCGGGATGGGGTCCTGTACAAAAAATTCTTCCTCGGACCATTACTACGTTGCTTGTCCCGGAAAGAGGGGCATCGAATTCTAAACGATATTCATTATGGTGACGCGGGGAATCATAGCGGCATGAGATCACTAGCTGACAAAGCAAAAACGCAAGGATATTACTGGCCGACAATGATACAGGATGCCGCGAGGATGTCCCGACGGTGTGAAGAATGTCAGCGCTTCGCCAAAAAGATCCACGCGCCGGCAACAATGTTAAACTCCGTCGATAGCCCGTGGCCATTTGCAAAATGGGGCGTAGACATTGTCGGGCCTTTCATCGAAGGATCAGGGAAAAGACGATTTTTGATAGTAGTCACGGACTACTTCAGTAAATGGGTAGAGGCTAAGGCCTTGGCCAGGATCAGAGACGTTGATGTGTTTACTTTCATATTCCAGAACATCATTTGCAGATTCGGTATACCCGCTGAAATTGTGTCTGATAATGGTAAACAATTACAGGGGAAAAATATAGACATGCTCTTCGATACTTTCAAGATAAGAAAGAACAAGTCCACCCCCATATACCCTCAAAGCAACGGGCAAGCGGAAGCTACCAACAAAACCCTCGCCCTTATACTCATAAAACAATTAGACGAGCATAAAGGGAGATGGTGTGAACAGCTGCACAATGTGTTATGTGCATACAGGACAACGCGAAGATCCGCCACCGGGGAATCCCCGTTTCTTCTCACTTATGGAGCTGAAGCAGTCATCCCTACAGAGATACTCATGCCAACCACAAAGACCGAAGCGTGGGAGAAAAATCTCACAACAAACATGATGTTAGAGAGATTGGACGACCTAGAAGAAAGAAGGGAAGCAGCATTGCAGAAGATGGAAAATTACCAACGAAGACTTGCAAGGGAGTACAACAAAAAGGTAAAGCTCCGGAATTTCGTAGAGGGGCAGTATGTGTTGAGAACAATCCCACAGTATCAACGAGAGAAGAGATGGGGAAAGTTAGCACCTAGGTGGGGAGGACCTTTTATAATACATGATATTGCGGGAAGCGGTTCCTACTATCTTCGTAATATGAAAGGCGAAGTCCTCCGACATCCTTGGAATTCTAAGTGGCTCAAACCATACTTCCCATAGGGGCAACGCAGCCTTGCAACTGCGTGAAGGGGTACCAGAAGAAGAAGGGAGTGTGACCACTCTACATGTTTCTATCCCTGGACGAGGAATTGCAGGCCTCAACCTATCAATCAAAAAAGCTTTCTATATATCTACTAAACCTATCGACAATATTGGGGAAAGTAGTTAATCTACAATCTCTCAGGGCTCCCCCGTCAGTGTCCATAAGTGTAAGACCAGGGGGAAGGCACCCAGCAGAAAGAGATACCCAACCAATCTTAAGGCAACGGGTCGACGGAATGGGTGTATGTAAATTTTTTAACCCCATATCCTAGAACGTTGCCTCGTCCCCCACCGTCTGGGAATCCTCTGTCCAAGGGTTCGCCAGCGGGGAGACAGGTCTCAAGCCGATCACGAAGGTACCTCCCTTCGGGATCGCACCCAAACACTTAAAATCCTTTTTTATTTTTAGAGTCTTTCATCACAATGCTTAAAATAAAAACAAACCAACATTGCAGGTATATCAAGAAAAGGATCCATTTCATAAAGGACGATTACAAAAAGTGGAAGGCCAATTCAAGGAAGAGTACACATCAAAAAATATTCCTTTTACATGATACTAGCAAAAAATATTTTTTTTACATGATTACAAAAAGTGGAAGGATAATGACGCCGTGGTCTCTACAAAATGCAGCGGTCTCTACCTAGATGATGCCGCCCCATCAGCAGGATTGTTCCGAAGACTTGAAGGGACGCTCCCACCAGATGAGGGCCCCGAGGAGCCAGGCAAGGCAGCAGGAACTGGACGACGCAGATAGTTCTTCACAAGACCATGCTCGTTCTTTAGGCCAAGTTCTATCTTCTCTAGCATCTTGTTCGTCTCCTCAGCCAATTGACACCGAGCCTTGTGCTTAATAACTGTCGTCGGCTGTTGGGCTTGGGATAACAATGAAGATAGACGGTTCACTTCTTTAGAAGCAGCACTGACGGCCTCTTCGCGGGATGCCGCCAAACTCTTAAAATGCTTAGTCTGTTCTTCCTGCTGCGCTAAGGAAGATTGAGCCTTTTCAAGTTTTTCATTTGTAACGCGAACTTGTCCCTCGAGTTCTGAAAAAGACAACACCAGGGAGTTAGCACAGAAAAGACACAATCACACTCAATGGAATAGGGTTATACCTTCGACACAAGCCGAAGCTTCTTCAAACTCATTAACAACCGCATCTCGCGCTTCATCAAGATGGTCATATTCCGCGGATAATTTCTTATAATCTAATTGAAGGTTGGTGAGAGTAAATTGACTGGCATCTAATTCTACCTGCTTCATCGAATCCATGTGACTAAGGTGGTCGACTTCTTTGTTTATCTCTGATACCCCCTTGCTCAATCTGTACATACACACTTCAAGATTTCTCTCAGACTCAGCCTGACGAGCTACTTCAACGCGGGACGTGGCAAGGGCTTTGCTTAGAGCATCGGCTTCGGCACGGGCATTGTCCCTTTCTCTGATAAGACACCGCACACTATCCTCAACTCCTGGAAAAGGGAGGGATCGAGCCTTTTGTAATTCCTCTTCCAGAAGTTGTATCCTAGACTCCAACAAAGAAGTACGCTCACGGGATTCCCGCAGACTATCACGTGTCCACAGCAGCGTACCATTAAATAAAGCACGGTCATGGTTATACAGATTTTGCATGTCGACCATCTGAACATGCCTTGCGCGCCATACCTCAGCCCGAGCATCCCATTTCTTGGCTTCACTTTTAATTTTCTCAACAAGATCTTTAATACGAGATTTCTGCCGTGCCCTTTCATTTCGAAGCCATATCAGCTCGGGGACGCCACCCACTGGAGATAGGGTGGGGAGACTCAGACAGAACAACTAAGAAATAGAGGAATGACGACACACTGCGAGGGAAAAAGAGAAAAAAGAACCAAACCTGTGAAAGCTGAAACTTGGCCGCGAGTTTGCTCTAACTCAGCGCGAACATCAACAAGCTCTGAACGAAGACCGGCCTCCGCTTCACCCAGCTTTTCTTTCTCCTTGAGGCTTTTCTTCAGCTCTTCTATTTCCACCTCAGCCGCAGATAATTCCTTTTCTCTGTGACGAAGCTTAGCCTCGAGCTTCAGAGATTTCGCTTTGAAGAACTGATACAGCACGTGGTTACAATGCTCACTCCTCATCATCTACACATCAAGACGAAAAACATTATTTCACCGAAGAATTGGATCGTCACGTAGAAGTATGTACGAAAATTTACCTCCAAGACACGCTGCTGAGGAAAGCCATATTGATACCCGTCGGCTATGGCCATCATATCTGCAATGGAAGTAGGAGGCTCCGACACAAGGGTAGCTTCGGGAACACTCAAATTTCTTCCCCACGCCTCAGACACCCGCTCCTTGGAAGATATTTCCATCATACGACGGGTATACGCATCAGAATCCTTTTCACCAGCAACAACAGGGGCGGGATGAGGGACAAATAGCAGATTCTTTTCCTTGAGCCAATCCATTATGGCGTCCTCACCCTCAGATGTCGTCGAATGAGGAAGATCCGCAGCAGGCGAATCAATCACCGACTTCCCCTTTTCTGACACGGCCCCTTCAGCACAAATGTCGACACCCACATGCGCACCATGCTCCTCCGCGCCACCATCTTGAACAACAACGTCTCCATTACTAGCACCCCCGAGGACATCCCAATCATCATTGGGGGACAGTAGAGAGAAGTCCTCAGGAAAATCGAGGGCATCATCCATAAACTCCCCTGTAGAATACAGCCGATCAAAAGAAAACTCTTGAGAAAGGGTGGGGAGGGTATCCGCGGCATCCCCAACAGGGACAGAAATATCACCAATGACACCGTCATCAGCTACCATGGCGTTGTTTCTCCCTTCATCACCATCATGACCCACACAGACCTCTTCTTCGACATTGATAGGGGAAGTACCAGTACGTTCCTCCCCATCTGTAATCTCCTCATCCTCAGCAAACTCTTCGTTCACCGGACTTGTAACTTCTTCATGGGCCTCAGCCTCACCCATCACAATGGTAGAAGACTGCTTCGGCTTAATCTTTTTCTTCTTCGACACCTGAAAACCAACACCACAAAAAGAATTATTTTTCCCGAACAGTTGAATTTCTAAAGAAGGAGAAGCGCAGCTAGAATCCGCGTACCTGAGCAGTCGAGGCACTCCTCGGTGGAAGTATAGCACCAGAACCTTCCTCCTTGTCTCCCTCAACAACGTCAAGGGCATAAGGAAAATTCATACCTGCGAAGTTTAAACGCCAGGGACAGAAATCTCCATAACGAGCAGGAGGAGATTCACGTGGCTTGCTACTCCCAGTAGGACGCCAACCGCGTGGACCAGGGATCCAACCGTACGCCCATGGACCAACAACTTCGATAACGGTAGCGTGCTACTCGTAGTCATGGTCGCGCTTGATCCTCTCGCGGGCCGGGAAAAGTTTCCGCTGACTAGACCCCTCCGTGCCGGGAACATACTTCAGCTTGGCATCGCTGACCTCATTTAACAGACGAATTTCGCCCCGAGGAGCAGCGAGAATCCGAAGGCTGACACTCCACGGCTTACGGTTCCTACTATTGACGTAATCACCGAAGGAGTTATTGAAATTCTCAGGAGTATACCATTCCTTCTCCGCGGGATTGGGAACGTAACAAGTCATTGTTGTCTCCCCCTTACTACGCAGATAGCACTCCCTCAGGGCACGGAGATAATTCCCCGATAGTTGCGATACAGAACGGCTGTGAGTATTGATGGAAGAGCCTTCACGACTAACAAGCACATCATAGTAGAAGGAATCGCCTGACTTGTACAACGGCAGCATAAGACCAGCTTCGAACGTTCCAACCGTAGTCAACAAATGAAATTCATCGAACTCATACTTTGAGATAAGCTCATAAGTAATATCATCCTCAGGGGCATAGAAACGAACCTCGAAGGCTTGAAGATCATGCTTTTCCTTGAAAATTTCGAGTTCAATATGCTTGAACGTTACTTTTTTCTTGCTGACCGAAACGCTGCATATCAATGGGGCAGCCTCATCCTCCTCGGCGGGACCGGATGAACCAATGAACGCCTCGGAAGCCTTTCTCTTCAAAAGAGGATTTTTTGAAGATTCATCCCTCGGAACACCACCTTTCGTATTCTTCCCTTTAAAAGAAGTTGTAGGAGGGGGCGGCAGATGATGCTCGGGCACTACAGAACGTAGAGGAGGAACATCAAAAGCGACAGCACGAGTCGGTGCCTGCGTACTCCTAACATCATCACGAGGACGAGACACCGCGCGATCGAAGACTTTTCGAGCCCCAGAAGGATTTGTCGAAGGAATCTCTTCCCTAGAAGATAAGGCCTTCGCCCCAGAAGACCCTCGACTTCTACGAACATCATCTTGAGACTCTCTATGCGGAGGAGATCTCGATAGACCAGAACCAGGAGCCTGATAAGGAAGACGCGGACGGTCAGACATGGCTGCGAAAAGATTAATCATAAACAAGTCAAAAACAAACTCAAGGACATTACCAACAATCAAAAAACCACATAAATAGCAATCCACACATGGTAACGCAGAAACCCTAAAATTAGCATACATGCTCGAAATTCCATAAAATCCCTACCCTGAAAAGCTCAATCAATACAAGAAAACAATGGCATCCTTGATTTAAGACGAAGAACAGGGGAAAACTAGCATGCAAGCATTAAAAGAAGTTCTTCATCACAAACAAGGAACAACAGTAGCAGAAAATTTACAAATCAACATAGCGCAAAACCATGGAAACAAAGAAAAGAAAAACTTACCAGCAAAAACAGCAGTAGAGAGAACAAATCAGAAATAAAGAGGAGGCAAGCGTGATTAATGCTACGGTAGAGAGAATTTAAGGGCTGAAGAATGAAGACTGACAGAGAATTTAAGGGCTGAAGAATGAAGACTGACAGAGAATTTAAGGGCTGAAGAACGAAGAATGAAAACCGAGAGAATGTTTAGGAAGAATGAAATTAATTTTATTTCTCTCCTTAATATACCCGAAAGAAAGAAAAAGAAATTAATGGAGGAATGGGAAACGTGCCCGTTACATGAGCAGTTAATGCACAAATAAAAGACGTGCCCAAGTATCTAGGAAAAGTTATTAGGAGAGATAGAAGAATATGCAACGACTGTTTTCTTCAATGCACCCATTAAACATTCAAGCCCGAAGAAAAGGGGCAAATTGTGTATACATATATCTCACCATCAGACACGTGTATATAGAAAGATACGTGGAAAGCATGCAGGCCAAGAAATCAAAATACGATGCACTACGGAACACCAAATAAACTCCAAGGAGTTACTTTATCTCATCCCCAAAAGAAGCTAAGATCAACGGTAGAGAGAAAGTTAGCTGACACGGACGTGACAGGGGCAGAAGACACTTGTCTGACACGAGCAGGCATCTCAACTACCCTCATTAAACACTCTGAGCAGTATACGTGTCGATCAACCCGTGGTACGAGCGAGGATTTCTCTGCGTGATCAAGTGGCAAACGCAGACCTCTGCGTGATGGACACAAGACACTAGAAGATAAGGTTCCAACGGCCTTCAGAGAGGGGTCCCACACTCTAACCCTATAAATACCCCCTCCCCACCAAGAGGAAGGGGGATCGGAAAAATCAGGAAGGGAAGGAGAGAGAGATTTCGAGTGTAATCCTTTAGAAGAGAAAATACATGTAAGCCCAAAAGTCATTCGACTACTCTTGTAACCGTGAAGAACATAGTGAAACAACAAACCGTGGACGTAGGCCTTAGTGCTGAACCACGTAAACCTCGGTCTTGTTTATATTTCAGCACTTTATATTTTCCTAACCCCATGGATCTTTACTTGTATGTATTGTTTTCTTTGTTTTTACCTATATCCCGTGCGCAAACGCCCCGCATGGAGTTGTTAGATGAGGCTGTGATAAACCCGAAGGTTTTGAGTCAAGGAATCAACACTAAGATATCATCATCACAAATCACTCTAGATTACGATGATTGGTTGTGAGCATTCGGATGCCTTCGTGATTTGAGTGCTCACACCTCCGTTTCTAGGGTAGAGATTATGGCCAAGGGTACTGATCAACAACTTAATACAAGATGGAGATAGGGATTGAATGGAGATGGGATCATGTGGGCCGCGGCACAATTACTCGATAGATACGATTACCGGATTGTGGTAATCTTTTCCTTACTCTGGAATTTTCATAGATATCCTGAGAAAAACATACCACAATTCTCGCGTCTTCGCTCGGCAAGGCTGATCTCTTCACCTTGATATCTAGAATTTTGTAGAGGATAACACCAGTCACCAAGAAGGATCTTCTTCAAGAGTTTCTTACATGGGATACCATTAAGGACGTGCAAAAGGGTTTCTTCAGGTATTCTTCTTAGCTGCTAACAACTGTGGCAGTGCGTGATCAGCAAACACAAGTCTAGGCTACGAAGGTACTTCATTATTCATTAGGGTTTACAAGGAAAGCTACAGCAGGCTGACGACAAGCTTACACCACTATATGATCAGGTGCGCGACCTTCATTCTGATGCACCAGGATAAGAGTGCCATCGTCAGTATTGGCTCCAATCACAATGGTCTTCAATGTTTTATTGCAAGCCAATATGGGATGTTATAATTCAGAGAATATTTCAAAGGTTGTCTACTTGGAAAAGCCAATATGGGATTTTATTGCAGGCGTGCCAATATATTATCTTTCTATGTTCCGATGTCGGTCTCATTTATGAAGGAGATAGAGAAGATCATTAGCGATTTTCTTTGGGACTCTTCTAGTACTACTACAAAGAAAAGAATTTGAGTTTCTTGGGCTAAAGTTCGTTTACCAAAATGCGGAGGTGGTATTGGAGTTAAAAAACAGTAACTTGTAAGTGGATTGGGAGATATGGAGTGGAGAAGAATTCCCTATAGAGCCCAGAAGAATTCCGACTTTGGAGGATGAATATCTTAAAGGAGGAAGAATACTACACTGATATTTTCGGAAGGATCATACATTTTTCACTCCAACACATGGTGTTGTACAGTCATTGTAAGTGATGTTGGTGCCTATTTTTTTGGGGGAGATGTGCTAGACAGTTAGTTGGTCAAGTTGGAGAGCCACACCCGTCTGCAAGTATAGCTACTTTGTATGGTCGAGATACGTAGAGCCAAAGGAAAGAGGATGGAAAAGGTATGAGACTAAATTCACCCCTTGTGACGAAGACCATTACGACCGACTGTACAAGAGTGTTAGAGAGTCAATAATTCTTAAAGAAGTTTTACACAACTACCTGATGGATTTTACTGCATTGGGTATAGAGCATTATAGAAATTGGATGCTCCACCACATGCTCCACCAGTAATCCTACTTTCACCTGTTATCCTGCACCGGAAGCTTTATCTCCGTCCACTCAATCAAGACGAAGAACCAGATCTTCTTCTTCATCGGCTGGGTTTGAATTTTCAGTTTTGAATTGGGAGCTAGAGATTTCCGAAGAATTATACTGGCACATCGGAAATTCAAGAACAATTGATTGAACAGTTGCATTAAATGGAGTTAAGAGATATCGAAGCCAGACATATATACCTCCAACAGTTGTGCACGTTTGGGGATATGATTAACTTCAGTCCTAATTTTTTCAATGTACAACAACTCCATATTCTCAGGAAGTAATGCGAGTAACACAAGTACCTGATGTGACACAATCTCCTTATCATCAAGTGCAACGTTCTCCAATTTTTCTAGTTCAACAATCTTTGCATCGCCAGGAAAGTGAACAACGTCCCAAAGGTTATCAAGATTATAGGAGATCATTATACTTCAATGAGTCTCCAGTTAATACTGAAGGGTGTCAACCTGCAGGAACTTATGGTGGATTTGAGAGTTTGGTGCAAGGGGGGACTTACTACAGGAACTGAGTGGAGCCGAATAACTAATATCATGCTTTATTTTAATATTTGTAAACTGAAATTATTATATCAGTTATTACTGTATCCGTTACATGTAATTAGTATTAATTTATCTAGAAAGTTAATTAAAACTTAATTTAAGACGATAAATAATAATTAAAGTTTAAAACTACTACATATCTTACTCGAGTAGTATGGGTATTTTTCAATACTCAAAACGAGATATCAAAAAATCCTTTAAGATTGGTAATGAGCTTCATAAGTAAAAATTGTTCTTTTTCATCTTCGTCATTCCTCTCTAGCATGCATTACAACAATATCATTTGTCTCACCCCTAAATCGATAACGATTAACAAGCCGAACAAAAGCTATGAATTCTCTAACTTATTTTTTTGTATCACCGATTCGCCAAAACAACCCAGCAGCATTGCGGTTATTGGGGTGTCGGTATCACTGCAGGATTTTTCACAGATTCTATGGATATAACTCATACTCATTAACCCATTTTGACGTTGTTCTGCACCCCTAACCCGATATAGAGCTATGTAGTTTCGACAAAGCGAAAAATCTTCATCAATCATAAATTTTTCTGGATCAATATACAGTTGAGTCATTACTCGGAAAAAAATTTGGTGCAGAAGGTAGGTGTGGTTTTAAAGTTCAAATCCATTCTATTTAATTATAAGAGGGGAGTTGATAGCCGTTAGATGGACTGGCCGCGGTTGCTTCAGTATGCACCGACCAGCTGCGATTATCGCTTCAACTGGAACCGAGGCTCGGCTCAATATGAACCGATCGGTCTAGTTTAAGCCGGTCGTCTCAGATTGATTCGTTCGATTCAACCTAAGACGCGATGACCAAACCCTTTGATTTAATGGTTTTCCTATCTGTTTTAATGGTTTGTCAACCCCACTGTAGGTGCACAATGAGCAAATCTACTTGTTTTTTGGTCCCATTGGAGGTGCTCTTAGGTGGGGCTTTTTGTTCCCCTAGTGTTTATATTCTTTTTTCTTTTTCTTTTCTTTACTAAGAGCTTCTCCGATGGAATGTGTGTGAGGAAAAAAGTCTTCAGCCACATTGGATACACATCCATATTTGCTAAAATCTTTCTCCAAACCTAACCTGTTCAACTACTATGGAGATGACATGGCATATTTATGTAGACATCCTCTAACTCAACCTCTTGTTTCAGAGGTTCACCAAGAGAATTTTTATCCATCCTAATCAGCATTTTTTATATTAAAAATAAATTTGATTTATTAAAATATTTTTTTAATCAAAATCAAATATAGATTAACGAATTGTTTTCCTTTCTCATTCAATATTAACCAAAAAACTTTTCTTCCCCTTTCTCGTATCTGATGCAAATAAACCGGGAACAATGATTTCTTTTTATTATCAATAATTCTTATCTATTAGATTAACTGGAACTCCATCAATTACTAATTATTAAGTTTCATGAGTTAGAAATATCAACGTTCTCCTTTTTAATGATGCAGAGAATCAGATAGTAACATCACCAAGGATGAACTTATTCTATTGGTTTTAGGGTGAATATGATTGCATATGATTACTTATTTAATTCCAAACTGGTGGTATAATACTCTGTTTAAAACCATTTTTGTGAAGCTCTAAAATGTTTTTTTTGTAACAGCCACAAGGGATGAGCTATTAATTGCGAGGGAGGATCCCCTCAGACTCTTACTTTTACACTATCACACATGTTGAGAGACATTTTCTTAATCAAAATAAAACGGTAAGGTATTTGAAATTGATATTTTGGAAATATTCTCGTCTTATATAGCTCTACATACCCATAAAAAGTGAGCTCGTTCCGAAATGTATAACTCCACCATCTGCTACTTTGAAAATTAACCGTTGAAATTCGACTAAATTTCAACCGTTAAAATTAAGATCGGTAGGTGGTGAACTTTGGTGTTTCTGAACGAGCGCATTTTTTTTGGGTATGTAAACCTTTGTAGGACGAACATATCCCCAAAGTATTAGCTTCAAATACATTACCATTTAATTTTTATTAAGAAAAATGTCTCCAAACATGTGAGATTGTGTGACAATAGCAATGTGATGGGATCCTTCCTCATTAATTGCATCTGTAAGTTTTTTATTTTGCTGTCCTTGAGGTGTAAGGACAGATTGGTGTAGGTGAAAGGGGAAATATGGGTGGAAGGAAAATGAGCAACTTATTTTTTCTCTATCGAATAAAATTAAGCAAAAAAAAAATAAAAAAAATAAATAATAGAAGACTTCAGGTAGGCAAAGAAACGGCCGAAATCGAAATGGGCTGGAGAAAGATTATTTTTATTCCTTATATTTAGCCTGGATAAATTGGGGTCTATACCACTTAATCGGGGCCTATAGCTAGATGACAAAAAAAGTTATTAGAAATCACCTTCACACCACCCCTTATCAAAATAATTACCTAACTACTTATTTTACCTCTGAATAATTAGCACTAATCAATCGTACTAGGGATTAATTATGTTTTGGATGTGAGATTAACTAATGTTAGAGGAGTTCATCGAAACATCAAACATTTTATTTATTTTTCATAAACAGTACCCAGAATCGGTTTACGTTCATTCACTTGTAAACCGATTCTGGATTGGTGTTTTCACATTAACAGAGGACATATATAATCGGTTAACGTTGACATGTTTATAATCCGATTCCTGTAATCGGATTTTACTTATGACATATATAAACCGATTGTTTCCTTTCATTAACAATTTTCATTCATTCCATTATTATTCTAGGATGCATTTAACACATCCATCAAGCCTTTAAACTCCTAGGCGACCCTAGTGGACGAGTTATAGTCTCGTGGAGGTTTACATAGAGGCCTACCCACAAAACCTATATAAAAACTTCTAAAGCCATAAATATTCCTCCTCAGAAGACGATACAACATCCAAGTAGTCCGGGTTATCCTCCGGGATTATTTCTACCAATAAGTGATAGCTTGCATCGAATGCGAATGCTTCCCCCTTTTCCTCCAAGTAGCGCACTTTCACGACTTCGTGCTATAAAAACACAAAAACAAACTTATATTTGTTAGTGATGTTTCATTATAAGATAATACAACATGGGTTACGTAAAACAGACCACAAAAATACTCACAAATTGTGCAATGGACAAGTTGAAGGGGGGCGAGTGTTAAAAATCCGAGGTTGGAGAGCTAAAAATTCAAGTATCACATTTTCGATAACTAGGTGCCTATCATGAACTTGTTGGAAACTTCTTCGATTAGGATTCCTAAACTCTTGCCTAAATGTGTTGTGTACCCTAGCCCAAACGTTTTCGGAATCCTCCCTTTCAGAGGATTGATGTCTAAGTTCAGTTTCCGCGTACCATGCTTTGGAGATTGCCAAATCTTCGTTTGAATCAAATGATGTCATTTCTTGTATCTGGAGGTATGAAATGAGTAGTTGTGGAGTATATGGAGTGTGGGCGAATCAAATGCTCAATTTTGGGGCAAATGGGGTCCAAGGGTGAGGTCTCTATTTATAGAGAAAGTCCCTAACGACTACTTTTTTTTTGAAAAATGTGAAATAATTTGGTGTAATCGGTATTTTATAAGGTCTGTAAAACCCGATTGTGTTGATATGCCACAAGGAATCGGTTTTTGTTGTGACCAACGTAAACCGATTAAAGACAGGTTAAATTTTGAATTTTCACCGACACCAATCGGTTTATATATTTTCATATGTGATCCTATTCTAGCTTGAAAAACATCCATGAAAAATTGTTTTCACAATCGGTTTATGTTGACATATCGAGTAGAACGATTGTTGGCATGTCAGGATAATATCAATTTAAACATTAAGTGCATTAAGTTCAACACAAAGATCATCCAAAATACAAACATCAACAACATAAAGATCATCCAAAATACAAACATCAACCATCCCAAAGACTTAAAAACAACCACAAGTATTATAAACTTAAGGTTTTGATTTTAAAAGTTAAAATTAAAAACTTAAAGAGCACCAGGAGCATTTGCAGCAGCAACAACATCAGGAGCAGCACCAGCATCAGGAACAGCTGCAACACCATCAATAGCAGCATCATCAAGAGCAGCAGCTTCTGCATCACCCATGGATATCATTCAGTCATTTCTTCAAACATACCTTCCAATTCTTGGTGGCGATCCCTCTCAGATGAAATAATGTTTCTCCTCATCCTAGCGAACCTCATGACCTCAACAAGCTCTTCCAGTCCAAGCATGTCAATCAATGCGAGGGCTTGTTCAAGATGGGTCTCACCCCCAAAAGCAAACTTATATAGGCTTCTTTCTGGCACTCGTTGTGGTTCCCTCGGAACATCCTCCAAGGTCATCTCTCGATTGTAAAATGCTAGGTGTCTGAAGTCCATATCTAAATAAAAAAAAAATCAAGTAAGAAATCGGTACATAAAGAAACATAAATAACCCGATTCTGAGGAGACTACAATAATCGGTTCATGTGGTACATGTATAAAACCTGATTGTGTAAAGGAAGCTGAAGAGACTACACAAATCGGATTACACATATTACTTATATAAACCGATTCTGGTGATGTATTTTCATATTTCATTTCTAACCCAGAATATGTTGATGTTAATCATCATGTAAACCGATTACTGTGCATGCTCTTCATGGACGAAAACAAAACCCAGAATCGGTTTATTCGATATGTCAATAAAAACCGATTCCGGGTGTAATCAAAATTTTGATTTTTCAAAATTGAAGATTTAAACATGTAAATCAATAAGATATGAAGAATCATAGAATGGGTTGATGTAGATTTACCTTTTTCTTGTGTGGATCGAAGATCGTCGAAGAAAAATATGATTTTTTTTATTAGGATTTTGAGAATTTGGAAAGTTTTTGATGAAAATAAAAAGTTTTTTTTTAGGTTTAGTTTTTTTTTGTTTTTGGATTTACTGAAAATGAAAATATTAGAATTTATATGAGATCGTTTTAGGAATTAATGTGGGCGTAAATTAGTATTTTTTAGAAGTTTGGGTGTCCAGAATAATTTGGTGGTTTGGGAAGAAAAAATTAGATAGGCCGCAATTAAGTGGTATAGGCCCCAATTTAGCCAGGATATTTAGGGAAAATGGATGTAATATGGGTTAAAGGATGTTTTCCCACAATGCCACGTATGAAAGAGACCATATGACCATTGGAGAAGCTCTAAATACGATTGGCATTAAATGAAAAAAAAAAGTTGGAGTTGCCAAAACAGGAAAAATGCGATTCTTTTGGAAATCACAACCTTTTCAACTTGAATAAACATCGGCTCGGGATCCTCTACATCAAAAATCTTCTGCACCTCTACACCAGCCAATAAATAGAAGCCACGTGTTCTCCTTTTCCACATACCAAAATCATGTATTCTGGAGTATATTAATGTTGTTAAAACAAAAAGATTTTCCCGGTGACAAAACTGGAAAACATTTATCCTCTCTTAATTACATATCTCCGTATACTGCAGCGTAGTCGCTAGACCAATTGATGAACACTTTTCATGTTCTTCAACATTTTAAATTAGTTTTTTTTATTGGAAGTGATTGTTTTGTTTTAGTCCTGATTCTTAAAAGGACGACATCACTTATGTAACTTGCATCCTCAAGATTACCCATGGGGGTTACAATATCGATGAAGTTCATGAGAATAAAGAAGATAATAGGTACCTATTTAAGTATCTGCACATTATGATCGTTACGATACGAAACTCCAGTAATTCTGATGGTTGCAAAGTACAAAAGAAAGCCCAACCTGCTGCTTAGGCAGGGACATGAATGTATTCTGTTGTCTTTTGTCATCATAATAAAGAATCCTTTTTTGATTCTCTGTAAACAATTAATAATCTTGAGAATGCAGTATGAACTCCTCTCTTATGTTACTGCATGAGCTTTGGATGCTTTATAATGGAAATTATGTCAATTACTTTGCATATTGAACTGTTTCCTAGTAGAAATCGGCTACTGTGACTATTAGTTTTCTACATTTATAGAGATCAATAGCAGAAAATGGTTGATCTCACAGGTTTTAGTTAATAGCCAAGAACCATTTACCTCAATCCCCCCTTAATAAAATTGCCAACATTAGGTCTGGTTATTTTATAATAGATCACGATACATATGTGGTAGGACTTGAAAGAGTACCTACGACTATGTCAAACTGCAAGTGCACAGTGTCACAATGTAACACAGGGCAAGCACAGGTCGATCCACAGGGACAAGGTGGGTGTAAAGATGAAACTATGGTCTCACTTAAACTGATTCTAAATAAGAAAGAGTAACCAAAATGGGGGTTGTTTTGATGTGTCGATACGACAAGTATGAATGATTATACTACACAAACAATATTAGAATGCAATTAGAAAGCACTAGGGCAGTCGAATCCACTGCTTAACCTGCACTAGATAATTCAGTTATGGATATTACTCTTGTCCTTTTAATGAATAACGGTGAGGATTCGTGTCTTCCGCTTATACAAGGTGATCTGAAGATGGATGACTAATGACAACTAAAGTATTTATCCTAAGTAATAATTGTCTGATTAAAGCACAACTATTCAAAAGATAAATCAATTCATTTAAGCATGAGTTGCAGCACCACAACATAGAATTGTTCCAACTACCTAGGTTGCATGACAAACAAGGTGAAAGTAATATGTTGTAGAACAAAGATTAAATCTATCCTTAAGCAGTTAAGCACAACAAGAAAGAATTCATAACCAAAATTATCTGATATTAGATTAAGAGCTTCATCTAAGCCCTAGTTAGAAAATTAGAACATTATAAGAACTGAAAAATAAACCTAAATACTACAGCTTGGTGCACCGGCTAATCCGGGCCTCTAGGGTTGAGCTCTGGCTAACCCAGGCATATCCTCCCAACACCCACACACACATTCTATTTATACCCCAAAATTAGGGTTCATGTAAAATAAACTCACCAATCTTCTGATTTTGTTTTCTCCTCTGCTAATTGACGACAACCCATGCCTTGTCTTGCTTCTGCCACTCCATCTCCTGCTCCAATTGTCCTTAATCGACTGTGAGGGGAAACCCTAAGTCTGCCTCTCTCAATTGTAGCATCTAGGTATGAAGAAGCTATGATGGAGAAAGAGAGACTAGGGGGTTCAATTGATGGTTTGGTCTGCTGTCGTGGTCGGGTGAAGGTGGTGGTGGTGAAACTCGAGAAGAAGAAACTGCAGGTGATGGGTTTCTGTCGGGGGAAGAAAACTGCAGAGAAAGAGAGAAGAAGTTCTCGATGGGAGGAAGAAGGGAATGTTTGGTTGGGAAGAAGATATTTGTTGCTAGGGTGTGAGGCGGGGACATCGAATGTTGATGCACAGCGAAGAGAAAGCGTTGGATGATCACATCTGGATTGAATCGAACGGCACGAAGGGAAAAGGCGTGGATCGACCGTTGGATGTGTAATACATCAAAACTGACGGCTTAAGATGGAGTTAGGTACTATAATGTTAGACAGGAACTTCAGAGTTTGATGCACGATGATGAAGCGACCGTGGGATGAAGTGATGGATCCAATCTGACGGCTGAAAATGGAAGCGGTTTTGGGTATTGGAAATGGATTTGGGACTTGGATATGCCAAGCCCATATCTTCTTTAAGAACAATTATTCCTCTTCAAGCCCACTTCTAGTTGATCCGGCTCTTGCAAACATCATTTTTCGCTGCCTTTCTGCGGGAGTCTTTGCCGTTTCTTTGCTCTTTTCGCTCCGTGAGTTAACCAGGCTTTATTTAGTACCTAAAAATGAAAAATTAATTAAGAAAAGTATTTATTCTTGAAAACAACGAAAACACAGAATATGGGATAAAATGGAGCGTTAGTGCATAAATGATGAGTTAAATGCCAATAAAAAGGTGCAAATATATACAATATTTGGCACTCATCAATATGTATTACAAACTACAGTGGGAAAATGGTGATATGAATCAACCTTTTGTCTTTTATGGAGATGTTACGTAGTGGGAAGATGGCTGGTAGTCTTTTATGCAAGCAAATTGTGGCAACTTGCATCCTTCATTGCAGCTAAATGACTTTGGAACTTTGGGTTTTCTGTTCATAGTATTGGAAGAATGAGTTTTAGAAAATACTTAGCTGCTCATTTCGTTTTCACTTTCAGTAAAATCAAACTTTAGTAATATAAGAAATGAGAGTTATGTCTTGAGATCATTGCGCATAGATTCCTTCAGTTAGACACACTCGAACAATTTTAATTCCCAGCGAAAGTCCATAACCATAAATCTGATACGGTATGAGTGAGAAGAGATAATCAAGGAAGGATAAACATTTTCCATTTTTAACTCCGTGAATATCTTTTAGTTTTAACAATATTAATATAGAATATATGATGATTTTGGTATGTGAAAAAGGCGAACACGTGGCTTCCATTCATTGGCAGGTGTAGAGGTGCAGAGGATTTTTGGTGTAGAGGATCCGGAGCCATAAACATGTAACCTGTTATAGGGGCGGCATGGTTTATTAGAGGGGCGGCAGTGTGATATTAATGTCCCTCTAGTTGGTTAGGGGATGTCCTATAAAGGGTGTAAATTAACTAGATTATCCTCTCAATTTTTTAACCTAAATCAAAGTCAAATTGAAAATTTGTTTTCTTTCTTCTTTTCTTCTCCTCCTCCCATCAACCGTAACCTCCATTAAAACTCAAAATTTCATAATCTTCGATTAATCGACGATTCGAAAATTAATCAAGTGTAGTGTAATGACTTATATGAGGTATGTTTTGAAAACCCAGTTAATATTTGGTTTATTTTGTTCGATTTAAGTTTAATTTCTATCAAAAATTAGGGTTTTAGATGAAAATTGAAATTTCTGGGTTTATGTGGGTTACGGTTGATTTTAACTCAATTACGAACCGTAACTGGATATTTTGATGTTGTTACGGTTGGTAATAGAACTATTACCAACCGTATGTTCTTATATCTGAGAATTTTCTTCAGTTACGGTTGGTAACCATTTTAGTTTACGAACCGTAACTCGAGCATTTAGTTACTAACCGTAACTGGTTTTACGATTGGGTTTTCTTCAAATTTAACCAGTTACGGTTGGTAGTTCATCTTTTACGAACCGTAACTTCGATTTACGGTTGGCTATGAGCAAAGTTCCAACCGTAATTAGCTCTGAAAATGTAAAAAGAAAAAGAATTTTTTACGTATTTTAGATAACTTTGAGCAACAAAAAGCTAGTCGGGACTAATTTAGAAGTATACCCAATCATTTTTCAGGTCCTGGTTCTTCATTTTGTTGGTTAATTTCTTCAATTGATTGAGATTGACCTTCTCCTCTAAACTTTTTTTTTTCTTTTAACTCTAAAAATCTGATTTTGGTTTTGATTTTGAGTTAATATAAGTGAAATTAATCATTAACACTAAACTTGATTATCATCATTAAACTAGGTTATCAATTATGAGGATTAATTTGTCATTTCCAGTATTTTTTTGATAAGGGACACCTTGAATGATCATGTAATGACCCTTTTTGTCCAATTAGAATGCCGCCCCTCAAATAAACCATGCCGCCCCTATAACAGGTTACATAAACATCTGCTGGAGTTAACACCAGCAGTAGATAACACAAGTTTTTATAGAAATAAGAAAATTTTACTTGCTTCTTGCTAGGAAAGTAGAAATAGAAATTGTACTTGAAATTAAACCAACACTTGTATTGCAATTTAAGGAAAAAAATCTTGATTAAAGCTGGAACGCCTGGTATTGCAATGCACTTACCGTTTCTTTCTTTCTGCTATCCCCTTGCCCACGTTAAGCCTCCTTAATTAGCTGTAGAAGCTTCTGCCGCTAAGGTGGTTCTTGTAGCTTCTGCATCCCCTGGTTTGAATGCATGTACCTGCATCCGAATTTAAAATGATTCCAACTCAACAGATTCCACCTGAATTCAGAGGATCCGACTCCCAATTTGCCTTAATACATCCTTCCAGTGCACTCTATAGAACCACAGTAACATTCCTTTATCTTTATATTTCCCGCAGAATCCTGAACTGTGCCTAACACATAGTTGTAATCATATGTCAATTCTTGCAACGGAGGGATGTTCTCACCAGCAAATAGCATTATGTGCGGCATCCTCTTGTCATCATGGTCGTAAAGAACATTTTGGGCCACAAGGTTAGGTGAACAACTATGGTTGATAAATCTACTAACACTTCCATACTCAAGGGCATCAATGGTGAACCCCTCCTCATCTTCCACATTTTCGCCAGAGATACTAGTTGATTGCAAGTCGGCCCCCGTAGTTTGGTTGCTGCTTTTACTCCTACCAAGATCAAAAAGATACTCATCATTTCCAGTTCTTTGATCGGCTTCCTTTTCCGAAAGGACCTCCCCCGTGTACTCACAAATGAAGCTTCCAGAGGGTATTGAGTTCAAGGATCTTACTCCCCATCCCCTTGACTTAGTTTTGAAGATCTCCAATTGAAACTTGATGCCCTGTTGGCTAACTCTATTATGACATGATGGAGGACACTTGCAAAGGGGTCCACATTCATAAATTGCATGATCTTTGGCTTCCACAATAGCGCCATTGCGATTAAATGGGATCTCTCCTCCATTCTTGACTGCACAAAGACATTTCTCTGAATCAGAGCATCTGTTCGTGCATCCACAACCCCCCTCGAGGGGAATAAGATTGTGGCTTGATGGGTACTTCATTTTAGTAATATACTTAAATTGAGGTGGTTTTTCGCTGTCTAATGTGTTCAGAGCACAAATTCGCATCTTCTCCTGCCCTTGTGATATATCATCTACACAAAGACCTTCACGTACTTTTGAATTTTTCGACTTTTGTACTTCTCTTAGAGCAAGCTCGGGTTGCCCTGGAATTCTTCTCAGTTCAAACATATAGACATTGTTACCATGGCGTCCCTTTTCTTGCCAATAACGTTCAACGAAGTACAACCCATCATAAGTGTACGTCGTAACCATCTTGCTCCTTGTGTCAAGAGAATCAGGTCCTTTCATTTCTTTAAATCCACGAATAACCCTAACAGGACTTCTCTCATCTATACTATTCTTTAGGGCAAGGTTTCCCCGCTCAAGCTTTTGATCTTCAGCTTTCTTATTCCCGCCAGCTGGGTTTCCTCCATGACCAGAATATACCAATACATCAAAATTATGAATGTCATCATAACCACCAGAAGACACAACACTTGTTGCTAGAATTTTACCATCTTTCTTTACAAAATCGATACCAGCCTGAAAAGGTCCATGAAGACCAATGATAGAAAGCTCCACCCGGAATTGGAACTCGTCTCCAACCTCAACCCCTGGTACATGACCCACTATTTTTCCACCGGTGTTCACCCACTTCTCCTTTTTCTTCATCTCATTGACGGTTAGCAAATCAATCCTCTTGGAAAGAGTTCCGGGAACTTTCACCTTTGATTCCTCTTCTTGTAAAGCCTTCCTGAATGTTGCTTGAAATAAACGAAGAGTCTCTCTAACCTTGCTGCGAGTTACAACGTTGTCATTGTTAGAGGCTGGACGACCAAATGGAATCACACTCAAAGTCGAACGTGATGGCCTTGGAACTGACGATAAAGGATTTGTGTATGATCCATCTATATTACTTGGGACTTCTGACTTGAAATCGTTCTCCTCCGCAGTTGGTGCGACTTCAACATGTTCAGCCTTTGTTTTCAAAACATCTTGATCTGATGCAACTTTAATATTTTCCACACATTTTTTCATAACACTCCTCTTCAAATTGCACCTTAGATCCTCCTGAACATTCTCTCCAGTTAGCCTAGAATCAGCCTCAACAATCAGTTTTGGTTGTTTATCTTCTCCACCACTTGAATTACCATGATCCACACTTATGTCCTTCAAAGACTCGTTACTAATTCTCGGAACGTTGCTCCATCCAATTGGATATTCGCGTACAGCTGAAAGTGTTCTTCTAGGAGGAAACTTTCTACGAATTCTTCCCAAATTTATAGAAGACATTTCAGCTCCATCCGCAACTTTGGAAGGCACGGATGCATCTAATTTGGTGACAACATCCATTACCGGCTGAGGTTCTTCAGATACCATCTGGTTCGGAGATTTTGACAATTCAATATCTTTGGTTTCTCCACCTTTTAATGGACAAACCAACTCCATCTGATCCACAGACTTTGAATGCTCTGAAACCAGAGGCTCTTCAACTTTCTTAGTACTCAATCTTGCAGCACATCTTCCACAATCTTCCGGAAAATCTCTTGTGGCAGAGATTTTTCGCCGTTTATACTTATCACGAAAGGAGGTTACGCCATCAACTGAAACCCCCATTGTCGATGATGGGCACTTTGAAGATTCCACCATTTGCCCTGTTCAACCAAATTAAAGTCAAACTTAGAAATAACCAAATGGGACGGGATCTTTCATAATATGTAAAAGCAAGGTAAAAAATCGCATAATTCGCCAAAACTTTCAGGCCCTAAAATGCAGTTTCTTTCAGTCCATAATTCAAACTGTGGTTCTAACTTATTCAATCATGTATTAGAAAATAAAAAATTTCCCTATGAGGAATTTTATCAAACAGTTGTGGTGCATCAACATTGCATAGTTATTTCAACCAAGTTAGACTGTTCTGATTATAATTTCCATCAATTTCTATCAATAAAAAGAGATACCAATTTCTAAATCCCAAAAAATAACAAATTCATTCTTATTCTCAGACAAAAATCATATAAAGTCCCCATTAAAAAAAAACAATCTTCTACTTCTATTAAGCCAAAAGGGGATTCACTGGTAGTGAAAATGATGCTGGGAATCAACAAATAAAATGAAAATTGAAGAGATAATAATGGGTCTTTTACAGAGAGAGAGGGAGGGAGGGAGGGCGGGAGAGAGTACCTGGTGCCTGGTGGAGTAAAGTAGTGGGAAGTTGGAAGAAGAAGAGCTTCTGTAAAAGGAAAAAGAAAAAGGGTAATTTAGTCCACCAACGTTTTTAGTAGTGGAGAGAACATATAACTTACAACTTACAAGGGCCGAACATGCAACATTGTGATAGGGGCCCTAATTTGCTTGGATTGTGTATGGTTTTATATATGGATTTTGTACTTAAAGAAAACAAAAGTAGAAAAAGTAATTTAGATTTATTTATTTTTGAAGGTTTACCTATAGCCTATTTAGAATGCGAAAATGCTAAACGTACTAAAAGTTTATTCCGAGTAAATCTCCCGAAAAAGATAAGTCAGGGACTCATTTCTACCGTTTACAATCCCAATGCTAAAAACGTTTTTCCTCGTCTGTCAAATCTCTAATAGAGAGAAATTTCGGAAAAAAATTGCAATGGTTGTATCACTGCTCATTTGGAAAGGGTGAGAGTTACTAAGATGAATGACTACTTAGAAAGTTCTTGTTTTTCTTTTTTAACTTATGCCAATTTGGTTGGAACTGAAGGGTTAGGAAGAGAAAAAAAATGGTATTGGGGCTCATATTGTATACATGCCTAGTTTGTGAGTTGACGTATATTATTTTCGAAAGTAGAGAGAATTCTAGTACTTGGTTTTCCGGTGTGGTACGGTTTCTTAAGTAAACAAGAACCGAAACTAAAGGTAAAGGTTTATCCGCTTTTAAAATTATACTAAATCATATTCCATATACTGTTGGGCAGTTAGTTCGGGGCAAAACTGATAATAATTAAAATGAGAATATAAAAGATTTTATGGTAGGCACGACATATAATATTCGAGTTAACAAGACCATAAGAAAACCATGATAAGCTAATATAACTTAGACTAAAGGTAGGTGTGCAAAGGAATACAATCTACAAATTCTGGGAATTCTAAGGATGGGAAAGACAACGAAAGTGAAAAATTAAGGGGCTTAGCTTAATCGGTTTATACGTTTTCGGATCCGGTTACACAATAGTAAAACCATCACAAACAATTGGGGTAAATGAATTGCTTTTAACCAAGTTAATTCATTGTTTGGAATGGAAATTGTGCAACCATATCAGGTGCAAAACTTCAAGTGCCTGTTTGATACAATTTTTAAAAATAGTTTTCTATTATTTTGAAAACATACCATTTTTTCTTATTTTCATTTTCTAAAAACTATTTCGTAGGAAAGTAAAAAACTATTTTGAAAATCAAGGAAAATCAACTAAACTGAATTAAATGTAAAGACTCGTCAAGATAATGATAAAATGAATTTTTACACATGCAATTCTTTCCGTAAAATCTTACTTTGTTCTGAAAAGAAAAAGAAAGAAAAAAAGAAAAAACACAGAAAATGAGTATTTGTTGTTTTCATTTTTTTATTTTCAAATACAGAAAAATGGAAAAAGTTTTTGAAAATACATCTACCAAACACATTTTCTCCTGTTTTTTTATTTTGTTTTGTTTTTATAAACGTGAAAGTATTTTTGAAATTCACACCATACACAGGCTAAGCTTTTAAAATATTTTTATTTATACGTGGGGGCGCCTTGAGGTTCTATAATTTCTAAGATTTCGTCACTTTCAATACACGTATAATTGCTTTAAAAGAATAATGATTATGATTTCGGAGAATTGCCGACTTTAATAAAACTTTTCTTCCCCAAGTATGCACTTGCTACATTTAATATGACCATGCCAAAAATAAGCTTGGATCAAGATAATAAACGTCCAAACATGGATATCTGAATATATACCAAAGACAAACTCTTTTACGCTAAGAAAGGTTTCTGCTTGGATCAGAAACCATAGAAAAAGGGTTCCTGAACCAACATGTATTTTGGCAAAAGTGGATACCATATGTATGCAATTAAAAACTCTTTGTAGATATGCATAGTTATTAAAATATAATTTGTTAGAGCTTATTTAATGGGATGTACATGATGATAAATGTCTAAATCTACATAAGATAGACAATCATTTTCCTTAAAAATTCTCTCTAACTCCAACTTCTTAAATCAATGTAAAGATGACATGGCAAAATTTGTTAGGTATCTTCATGATGAATGTATAGTTTTAGACATTCACTTTGAAGATGTCAAGCTATCCTAGCAAGTTTTTGCTTAAACAAAATTAATTCCAATATATTAAATAATGATTTTTATCTTTAATAAAATGGTAAAATTATTTAAAATAAAATTTACATTATCCCAAAAAATCACAAACAACATCACTGGAGATGAATTGTTTTTTCCCATACACTTAAGAGAAAATTGGAATGAGAATGTCTTGTTTGTGTTGTCACTTAGTAAATACATACGACATCATTGGAGTAGCTCTTATACACCTTAATAAAATAGGTTTTTTTAGCAAAAATATGCCAGAAAAATTCTTAGAAAATTTCTATATATATATTTTTTAAATTTCTTGATTATCAAGAAGAAACCAAAACAAAAGTAATTGAAATCGTTCATCAATCCTATGGTTGGGAAGCCTAGAGCTGGGGAACAATAAATTCGGGCTTGGAAATCACCAAAACTCAACATAATAATCGGAACCTATTTATTAGAGACCTATATATTGTTGCTCATGAGTCACGATTTATTATCTTGTTTTTAGAGGTTTTTCCATTTAATAACTCCCATCGATAGGGTTACGAGATCTCTTATTTTCTGATTTTGGTTTACGAAAATCAGTCCAAATCATCTTGTTATTCGCTAAATACCGGAAATGGCTTGAAATCAGATATCACATTGTTCATATAGCTTGTAGTGATTTTAACTATACCGACCAAAACTAGGTTGTGAAAAATATTATATCAAACAAGGAATTTCGAAAATTGCTTGTCTATGTGGAAACAATTTCAATTCCAATATTTTTGCAAGACCCTAACCCTAATTTATGGGATTTCACTAAAAGGTTTCTTTAAAAAAATAAAATAAGAGAGATGAGATTACCTGCCACAGTATTATAGATGGATCCTTGTTGGTGAGGCCACCATGATTCCTGCCTGGTTCCCAAAGGTATAGCAGATCCGAATACCTGCTGCAAATTTCTAAGTTTTCAGAAGTTCTCCATTTATAGGTGAGAATCTTGAGATCAACTTAGTCTCCATTCAAGACCTAATCAAATACTCAAAATTACTTTACCTTAAATAACATGCAGTTCATATACCTAGAAAATCATGCCTAAAATGAGGAATAACTTTGTACTAAACCAACCAGAATATGACATGTGGCAATTAAGTTAATTAATCAAGATCATAGAATATTCTCCATATATTTGTTCAGAAGGAAACAAAAATCTAAATTTTATTTAGAGACTTGAATAGAGAAGAAATATCACAAACCTCTTAATTGGGCTAAACTATTAACTTTATAAAGCCCAAAACAATTGTATAACTGATTTGACACCGATTCAAAATAAAATCATAATCACCACCGATTCCTTTTTCATTCTATCTTCTTCACTCATCTTCTTTGGAGTAGTTAGCTCCATTTATTTCTCTCTATGTGGATTAAAAAAGTTGGTGTTCTTCTACTCTGCCCCTTTCTAACTGGATGGATGTCTGATCTCACTTCTCTCCTCCAAATTCCGGTAATTAATCTTCTTTCTTTGTTCTGATTAACTTCTTCTTCACCTTCCTCTGCTCAATCATGAAACCCTGATTTTTCACAAATTTTTTCGCTTTAATTCATTTAGATTTTCCTATGGATACTCTGCTTAGAACCCATAATCAGCTTCAATTGCTTTACCCACTGCAACACCATGAATTTAGGATAAGACCCAAGAAGAGAAACGGTCAAAATAGTCAACATTGGTCAACTAATACTGGACTTACAGTCCTTAAGGCCAGTGTTCATAGTAGTGCAGTTCTTGAATTGCCTGTTCCAGAAGCTAAAATAGAAGAGAATCTTGAATTTGAGTTACCAATGTATGATACATCTAAAAGTGGTGTTACTTTCGATTTAGTAGTTGTTGGTTGTGGTCCTGCTGGTCTTGCAGTAGCTCAACAAGTATCAGAAGCTGGTCTTTCGGTTTGTTCGATCGATCCGTTTCCTAAATTGGTGTGGCCGAATAATTATGGTGTGTGGGTTGATGAATTTGAAGCAATGGATTTGCTTGATTGTCTTGACACCACTTGGTCAGGTGCAGTTGTGTACATAGATGATAATTCGAAGAAGTCTCTTGATAGGCCGTACGGGAGGGTGAATAGGAAACAATTGAAATCTAAGATGATGGGGAAATGTGTAAGTAATGGTGTTATATTTCATCAAGCTAAGGTTATTAAGGTTATTCATGAGGAGTCGAAATCGCTTTTGATTTGTCATGATGGTGTGACGGTACAAGCAACTGTTGTGCTTGATGCGACGGGGTTTTCACGTTCGTTGGTTCAGTATGATAAACCTTATAATCCTGGGTATCAAGTTGCGTATGGTATCTTAGCAGAAGTAGAAGAACACCCATTTGATGTAGATAAGATGCTTTTCATGGATTGGAGAGATACTCATTTGAAATCGAATCAACAACTTAAAGAAAAGAATTCTAAGATACCCACATTTTTGTATGCTATGCCATTTTCGGCAAACAGAATCTTTCTAGAAGAGACATCTCTGGTTGCTCGTCCCGGACTTATGATAGACGATATAAAAGAAAGAATGGTTCTTAGATTGAAGCATTTGGGTATAAAAGTGAAGAGTATCCAAGAGGATGAACGGTGTGTTATTCCAATGGGTGGGCCACTCCCTGTACTTCCTCAAAGGGTTGTGGGAATTGGCGGGACTGCTGGTATGGTACATCCCTCGACAGGTTACATGGTTGCAAGAACTCTTGCAGCAGCTCCAATAGTTGCAAAGGCGATAATAAAGTTTCTTGAATCTGAACAAGGATTTTCTGGTAATGATTTGTCTGCGGGAGTTTGGAAAGATTTATGGCCTATAGAGAGGAGAAGGCAACGGGAATTCTTCTGCTTCGGTATGGATGTCCTACTGAAACTTGATTTACCAGGAACACGGAGGTTTTTTAGTGCATTTTTTGATTTAGAACCTCGTTATTGGCATGGGTTCTTGTCATCTAGATTATTTCTTCCTGAGCTTATATCTTTCGGTCTTTCTTTGTTTTCTCATGCCTCTAATGTTTCGAGGGTAGAGATTATGGCCAAGGGTACTGGTCCGTTGGTTAACATGATCAACAACTTAATACAAGATGGAGATAAGGATTGAATAAATTTATGTCAATTGAATGTTTAATGTAATGATGCATCTGTTTCTAGTTCCAATCTTTCACAGAGTCAATATGAATCAAAATACTTATATATACGCAATTTCATTTCCTTAGTTGGATCGTATATTATTCTGTTTTAGTTCTTTTATCTTTTTGATTGCCTTGGTGTTTTAAGGAACTTGAGTAAGCTTTTTTCCGGGTTGGTAAACATCAAATTCCGTTTGCAGACCTGACATTCTTTCTATTTCTCCCCTCAAAGAAGCCCTTTGGTTAATGGAACACAGGTGCGTTTTTTCAGTACATTTTGCTTTTCTCTGAACTTCTCATATTGTCTCTGTATTTTGTTTCAGTTGATATCAAATAATAAACTAATGATGCAAACTGCGTGTTATGAGATGCTTGTTCGCCTTTTCTAACTACTATTTAGTTTCTTATCTTCGATTAGTACTGATAAATGTGAATGTTCTATGTCATGAGATTGCTGAATGCAATAGAAAATTAAACTTGATGGAAACTGAAATGCACTCAAAGAGATTAGTAATGAAAGAACTTGTAGAATTGTAAAATTGCAACCCAAAAGAGAAACTTTCTAGTCTTCTGTCTTTCTCTTGGATCTGCATAATATCAAATTTCCCCTCTTCCTTTTTGTTTATTTATATCTTCTAGTGGCGATCATTAGAACCTCTACCAAAAAGAAATGAAATTGTGGAACATATGAAACAGGACATTAGGCCTCTGACTGAGGATAATATGGAAGTACCCACCCTATTAGATGTGTTTATATGGTCAGAAGCTCTTCAAACTGCTAGGAACATAAGATACTTGGATCTTATGAATTTGTAAGGTAACATTTCTGGATATAATTAGTGCACTTCCTATAAATTCGGAAGGTGAATGTCTTCGTAACAATGAATATCATCAGTTCTGTTGCCTCTTACATCGTTGACAGATGGACTTTGCTACACGGATATCCTCTGTTCTTTATCTTCTCTTATCGAAGTAAATTTAGATGTTATTATATTTGTTTTTTAGTTATATTTACAGCATATACAAAGATCTGGAACGACACTGGTTCATTTTTTCTAGGACGCGTGTTGCAAAGATTCTGAGAGATCCCTCAGCTGCAGATAATGGTACACCTACACTCTAAGAATGAAGCAGTTGAAAACTGGGAGTGGTTCTACTTGGTGAGCAACAGCAGAAGCAACCAGTATTATCTGGAGATACAAAGACCTTTCACATGCCTAATTTCAAAGCTACCGATGTGCAATAACCTCAACCTGAGTTTCCGAATTGGTGCTGGGTGTATCTATTATGACCAGGTAACTGAAGCATCCTACCTATTTCATAATTTCGCATTGATAACATTTTTTCATGTATTTTCAGCATGCCACCTTGACTTCTTGCTTATATATGACGTGGTTGTTTAAAGTTGACTGCTAGTTGGGTATCGAGGTCGTTGTTTCTTGTTTATTTATGACCACAGTAGGCAATTGGTTTTTTAAAATTAAAACCATTACAACATATTTAACCCCTCCCTATAAAAATCTTGTTCAGTTCAACTCCCTCAATAATCTGGTTTGTGTTATTATTACCTTGAATCCCTCACCCTGTAGCATGATTTAGCCATTAGCCAATATGCTATAAACTCATGTTTCTGGAAGGGACTAAAACATGCTGCTCTTTGTTCAGCAACTTATGATCCCTGTGGGATTCCTCATCTGTAAGGTAGAGGCCAGAGGGTACAGAATGGAGAGCATTTTGTGCTCCTTGGTTGCCATTATGATCAATTTAAGGTTCTGATTTGCCAGAGCACATAAAGTTTTATATATGAACTCTCTACTTCCTAGTTTGTAGGAACTCGCACTGTGCAGCTGCTATCTTTTCTTGTCATATCTGGATGTGTATATGTAATTGCTACTTTCTGATCCATGAAATTTATCCCTTCAGTATGAGCATTTGTTGTATGATAGGTATGTCAGCTTATGGTATTTCTGAACCAGTGCAAGAGTGCTAGATTTTGTTTTGTTTTGGTATGGGCAAGCACATATCAGATCGAAATTTTATTTTATTTAGCTTATCATTTCACCCAATTCTGTTACGGCATAACAATATCTCAGATATTCTTCCAACAGATCATTCACATGTTCTATCTGTGTCACACCGGTCGGAGGATGTCACCTCATTGTGAAAAATGCAAGTAAAAGAACCCAACTCTGAACCTCCATCCGGTGGTTGCTATCACATTGGATGTTGAAGCCTTCATCCTGGGTTTTCTGTCTGTAATATCTGCTCTCACCACACTTAGCAAACAACAAATACATAGACACCATCCTACCTAGGAATTCAGGCTCACTTTAGCAATCAATGGAAAACAGTGTCAATATTTGCAGCAGCTGTTCTCTTGGCCGGTTGGCCCTCAGTGTGATTCAGACTCGAGCTAGAATATTGATTCTTTGTCAAGTGTCGTCATAAAGTGTGAAAACTGAGTTAAGAGGTGCAGCATTCTTCATAAATGATGTATGCTTGCTGAAGTTTTCAAAGAACAGGTCGCGTTGATTTGAGCATTCGTTTCTCAGTAGTTAAGTGTTTCCCTGTCTTAATTTTTTTATGCAGCTCTCCAGCACGTGGGTTCTGTTTTTTTCTTCTTCTGGGATATAAGTTCATCGCTTTTGTATCTCAGGAGTTCTGCTGACACTACTACCCCTTAGCATTCAAGAGGTCGGCTTCTAACAAAATATCCTATTTAGGTTAAATAGAGGCAGAACTGGTAGCTCAATCAGAAGAAGCAGAAGCAGAAGAAATGTCAAGCATTCCATAAGAGATCTACCATGATATCCTTTCAAAGTTACCTGTGAAATCATTAGTTTTGCTAAGTTGCATCTTAATCTTACTGATCAGAAAGGCAACCTTGGTCTTCATTTTGAGGTAAACCCTGGTTACATCTATATGGGCCGCACATACATGGGCCCGAGGCCCTACAACAATTTCCTGATTATATGTAGTCGTTCCTAATTTCTCATGCATCTGTATGCTACTGCAAAAACATCCTTACAGCAAAAAGTAAGACAAAAAAGTAAGACTCCAGTTCCAATATTTTTCTGCAAAATACAATCAGTCTTCTTCCAGTAAATTAACCAGAATCAGTTTTAAATCCTCACTTTTGTGCTGAACTTCAATTCTGCTGTCTAACTGTTTGATAAAATGACTTATAGAGATTCTGTTTTATATTCATTAGTACTGTTTTTGATGTGTTACTGAATGTGCAGACTGATTCTAGTTCTCCCATTTTTTCTTAATGTGTAGATGGAAGCAGATGGAATGATTTTGAAAGGTGAGAAACTTATATTAAGAGGCTTGATGTTCCAAGGATATCATGGTGTTTTACCAGAAGAGAAAACTCTGGGACAGAAGTTTGTGATTGATATAGATGCATGGGTTGATCTTCGTGACGCTGGTAAATCTGATAACATAAATGAAAGTGTAATCTATGTGGACATTTACAAGTGAGTATACCAAGCAACTTAGGGCTTATTCATTTCTTGTCAAAGCTAGTAACGTCGTTATTGCAAATGCGTCTTCATTTCTTGTCAAAGCAAACAAAAGCTAGTAACATCGTTGTTGCTAATGCGTCTTACTTAGTTATGATAGTTATGCATTGGGAATTTGTGCTTTTCTTGCTATTCCTTGTTAACCTACTGCACGAATATATCCCTGAATAGACGTTAGGTTGTATAGAGTAATGTTCATAGAATGGTCATGAATGAATGTTAAAACAATTTGCTGCAATCGACACACTTGACTCATTCCATATTCGATTAAAACTAGTACCAATTCTTCATACACATAATTCATCCAACTTTTTCTCTTGGATCAAAAATGCTTAAATGTCGACAAGTTGTGCTAGATCAGTGTTTTGTGCCTCTCTGTTTTCTCCTAGTACTTCTGTTATGCACTCGTCACATCTTGAAATACCTATATCTTTTTGTGTTGGAATGACTTACAGCATTGCTAAGGATGTAATGGAAGGACCTGGGTATAATCTCTTAGAGTCGGTGGCTCACCTCATCGCCACAAGAACACTTCAAAGGTTCTCTCAGATATCTACTGTTCATGTGAAGCTTGGGAAGCCTCATGTATCTATTCAAGGTCCAGTTGATTATTTAGGGGTCGAGATTTTTAGGTTCAGAAATGCTGATGTCCCATGGATTAATTAATGGTCGGGATTTTAGATTCAGAAATGTTGATGCCTAATACTGAGCATGGTACCAGAATACATTGTTCTCTCTCTTTTTGATATCATCTCCTTTATTGAATGTCTGTGATTTTTGAACTGATTGGTGTTAATCCTTGTTACCTGGGATTACCTTGGATCTAATGTTCTTCAATACTAGTACTTACGAAATTTATCACTTCTTTTACTTGCACTGCGGCAGCTGGCCTATGGCTTCTTGATTCAGGAGGTGTAGATGTGCTCATGCATTCAGTTTTGGTAGGTTAGCTTTTCTGACCCGATGCGGTACTTTGTGACTGTGCCTATGTGTTTGAATATATGTAGCATATGTGTATCCAGAGTTTATAGTTGACAATCCTGTGTGTATTAAAAATGCTTGATATCCTCCATTTGAGGTGTGAAACCTGTTGCCACTCTGCCTTACAAACTCTTGCCTAGACTACTATCATTTTATATTCTGTACAACTTGTTATCAATCAATACAATTATTTCAAAGAAACACTATTACAAAATTTTGTAGATGATCAAGAAGGGTGCCTGTGTGTGCTTAGTAATAGTGATTTCGGTGTTTGTATTGATGTGCTGGTACTGGTTAATGCAGGATTATAGAGACCAAGAATCTTGGACAAAACGGTATGCCATAAACCATGAGACTGATTCCTACGGTTATATGAGGTGTGTGTGGTTTTCTAAGACAGGTGAGATTCTGATCGAGGCATGTGGTGATGATCTAGTTTATTATGACTCTTTAAGTTTGGAATTGTAAGAGAACCAAATAGTTTAATCCTTTTTGAGAATGAGTAAAATTTGTTTTTATCCATATTTGAGCCACGATGAAGTTTCATCTAATCCAAAATTGGGTTGAACTTGGTTTCACCCATGTTTAACTAGGATGAAAATGGTTCCATCTAATATTAGATTGGGTTAAATTTAGTTTCACTCATGTTTAACAAGGATGAAACTTGTTTCATTCTGTGTTGGATTGGGCTGAATTTGGTTCACTCATGTTCAACCTTAAATGAAATTGATTTTATCCGGTTTTAGATTGGGTTGAGTTTGGTTTCCCCATGTTTAAACCAGGATGAAACCATTTCATCCTGGTTTAGATTGGGTTGAAACTGGTATCATCATGCTCAAACTGGTCTATGTTCTATGTATGAGGTTTTTTTTTTTTTTTTGCTTGGTAATGATTATGATTTATTATAACAGAATCGTAAGTACAAAGAACAAACCCCACCGGACACTTCTCATACTAAACTATAAGAAGCCCTTAGAAACAAACTCAGCCTAATAGGCCAAACTCCAAAGAAATGGAAACTCCTACCGGAGATATGAGAGAGCCCATAAAACACCTCTTATCATACATAAAAAGATTTTTTTTTTGGGCACCTCCCTATTTTGGTGGGGAACTTTGATTTCATTTTGTGGATATTAGAAATAATCCTAAATCACCTCTTATCTTAGTATTTATAGTATTACCAAACTTACCCTTCTTTAGTTGAATTAGTTAGGGTAATGATTAGTAAGTGTAAGGATTAGTTAAATAATGAAGTTAGTTTAATTGGTGATTAGTGAGGTTAGATAAATTAGTCGGGTGTTTTTAGAAGAATAGATTTTCAGAAGAAGAAGAGGATTTTGGGTTTTTTTTTTTTTTCTCAAGATGATTGATTCCAAACGAGATTTCGGGTATTTAGAGTATACTTTAAATTTAGTTAATGTTGTTTGAATCGGCCGAAACTTTTAAAAAATGAAATTATTATAAACTAATTTCAACCATGGAAATAAAGTTTGGGTACGACATCTGAAGAACAGATAGCCGAACTCATTTGCAAGTGTAATTCGGCTAAAGTTTCTGAAAACACAGGTAGCCGAACCCAGCTTTATTGAACTTTTCTTTCAGAGAAAAGTTCGGTTAGGAGAAATAAATTGTGACGCAACGGGAATAAAAATTTGCGACATAACCAAACTCAATATATCAGTTTTCAGATAAAAGTTCGGTTAGGAGAAAAAAAATTACGACGTAACCGAACTAAAAGTTCGTCTAGGAAAAAAAAATTGCGACGTAACCAGACTTTTCTCTGAAAGAAACAACTCCATTAAAACTGAGTTCGGCTAGTTCAACAAATTGTTTCACATAATTTCTAGCTGGACATCTCTCCGCAACTTCCATTTTCAACTATTGATGATTACTACTCATTTTTTCAATCGAAAATGAATCGGGACGGTGAAGCGGAAAGAACAGGAGAAAATGAACCATCTAGTTGTAATTGATTTATGAATAATTAAAAGTAATGGATTTGTTATAATTATATATATATATATATAATTATTAGATTAGTTTCAATTTTAATTAGATCAAGAATATGTTAGTCATTTACACAATTTAGGACTCCCCTTATAAATGTAGGGTAGACATTTTTATCACATAATGATCTCACATAGGGGTGAGTATTTGGCCCGTAATCCGTGGATTTAACCGAGACCAACCGTTCGTTTGCGGATGGATACCCGGACTATTTTCGTTAATGGATTGGGTGCGGATGGAATTTTTGAATTCCAACGAATTATGGATCGGGCACGGATGTAACTTTGAAAATCCGTTGAACATCCATATCCGTTAAATTAAGTGCTTTTGTATAGTTCCAAAAAATACTATGGATCATTTAGGAATTCTTAAGGTGTTTGCTTGGGGTGTTGTACATGACATCTTTATCTTCCTATACATATATAGGATATGTAGGTTCTATAAGGAGTCATTTGTGTTGTCTTTATTTTCTTTATTACAAATCTTAACTAAAACAAATGCATCAGATTATCCGTATCCAATCCGTTCATCTGTGTATCCATTGGATGCAAATCCGTTGGATGTGGATTGGATGCGGATGCCAAATTTGAAACCCATAATGTATTGGATTGGATGTCAATGGGGTGAAATCCGGTCCATACTGGCCCATGCTCACCCCTAATCTCCCATCGAAAAAGGATGGTGCCCAAAAAACAGTTTGAAAAGAAATAGACCTTATAGAAAACTCATGGAAAGCCCAAATACAAAAATAAACCATTTTTCCTCCACTAAAGAGAAAACCCTATCATAATTGAGAAACTCAATCGAAGAAACCCTTGACAACCTGAACCCCAATCAGCCACCACTTTTTCGAAGATGCCCAAACCCTCAATGCAAAACCATCATCGTAAGCACATCTTCTACCACAAACAAACCACCACCGAAGAATCCGTGGACATTATTTTTATCCAAATAAACAAAGTACATGTGCTACAGAAAAATAGTGATTCCAATATGATGTTGATTGAAAAAAAAGAGATAGCAAAAAATATATAATTGATAAAAAGCACGAGCAAATCAGCTCCACTTCTCCGTGATGAACTCTTCTTGGAAAAATAAAAGGAATCCCTGTAAAATCATCATTAGAATCGTGAATATGAAACCTCGGTTGAGCAGATCTGCGAACAAATTTCACCACCAGAACCATAAATGCTTACATTCAAATTGTGATGCATACAACAAAGAGTCTTCCTAAAGACTCTCAGCTCAGTTAGTCATCCAGTCAGCACTAGTCTATAGGCTATTCAGTCGTTCCTTTTGTTAGTTATAAACTCATCCTTTTGTTACAATATTTGTTTTATCTCTTAATATAAATAAGATCCCTATCTCCACAAGTTTTTTGTGGAATATATTCTACCCGATATCATGTTCTAAGCTGGTAAGCCTTCTCGATCCAACCCATGCTTCAAAATCAAATCAAAAAAAAAAATGGCAGCAAATACCAATAGCCTCAAAAATATCCAGATTCATCATCTAGTCATTTTGAAACTCACAGAAACAAACTACTCACTGTGGAAAACACAGTTTAAGCCAATCCTCAAAGGACATGGACTTACATGTTCCATTGATGGAGCCCAAGAAAAACCTCCAAGAACCCTTCCTAATTAAGAAGCTACTAACCCATTATTCATAAATTATGAAGCACAAGACTCTCTACTTTTAGGGTGGCCAAATTCTACATTGACAGATGAAGTTCTCGACTGAAAACTGCCAAACAAGTTTGGGATAAACTGGAAAGCCATTTTGCACCCAAAACAAGAGCTCATCAGATGAGTCTCAAGAAACAAATACACTCAATAAACAAAGGTAACAAATGAGGATAAGAATCTGTTTGATTAGCTTGTAGCAATAGGGTACACATTTTCGATTGATGAGATGAAGCAATCAATTGCTAATGGATTGAGTCAGGCTTATGATCCAATTGTTACTGCTTTGAACACCATTGAGGAAATGGACATGGACATATTTTATGCTCATCTCCTTATTTTTGATATGCGACTCGATCATCAACTTGCCTTGTTACAGCAACCTATGGCCAATGTTGTTGTTTCAAACTCAGCATATTCAAGAAAAAATGGTCCAAGGAATTTTCATCCACAAAGCCGTGGATCTAATCAAATGAAAAACAATCAGTTCCAGCGACGCAATCATCCTGCTCAGAAAAACTACACCAACAATGATCAACCCTGCAAGGAGAGAAACCATCAAGCTGACAGGTGTTGGTTTAGATATGAAAAACCCAACAATAATCATCAGAAGAAGCCAACAGTTTATATTGCTCTTCCTGGGGGTGCACCTGACAATCAATGGGTAACATATACTGGTGCAACTCATCACTAACTGCTGATCTGAGCAGCTTGACTATTCATCATGAATATGATGGCACTGAACATTGATAATGTTGGTAATGCTACTTTCACCTATTACTCAAGACAGTTCAATTTAACCATATTTTTCATGTATCTCATACGATAAAAACCAATTTACTATTTGTTTCATAATTTTTCAAAGATAATGTTGTATTCTTTGAGTTTCACACATCCCATTTTCTTGTGAAGGACAAGCACACGGGAACAACGTTGTTGCAAGGGTTGCACATGAATGGGCTTTACATCTTTGAGGGCATTGATAAAATAGACATACCAGTCAAGCCTTATTTATATGTTGCATCTTCCTTCCAAAGTTGGCATCAATGCATGGGTCATCCAATGAGGCGTACTGTCTCTAGTATTTGTCATAACTTTTATTTACCGGTTTCTAATAAACAGTTTGATTGTTGTCATTCATTCCATATCAGCAAAAGCAATAAGTTGTCATTCTCTCTTATCAATACAATTTATGATAAACCACTAAGTTTAATTGTTTCTGATATTTGGGTCTCACCATATTTGTCTAGCACTGGTTTTCATTACTATATGTTAATCATGGATGTTTACTCACATTTCACTTGGGTATTTCCTCTTTTCCAATGTTCTGATGCTTTACATACATTTATACAATTCCACAAGCAAGTAGAAAATCTCACGGATCATAGAATCAAAATCTTTCAGTCTGATAATTAATGCATTAGAATACAAAAATTCATTGCATACGTTAATGATTCTGGCGTACAACACATATTTTCATGTCCCCATACATCCACACAAAATGGTATTGCAGAAAGACGAATCTGACATGTTACAGAATCAGGCTTAGCAATTCTATTTCATGCACACATGCCTACCTCGGTTTGGTCAGATACCTCTACTACAACTTGTTATCTAATTAATATTCGTCCAAATTCAAACACAGAACACAAAACTGCACTAGAACTCCTTTTTCACAAAGAGGTAGATTACTCATTCTTAAAGGATTTTGGGTGTCTAGCATATCCTTGTTGGAGACCATACAACTCCAATAAACTAAAAACAAGGTCATTACCCTGCGTTTTTATCGGATATAGTAAGTCTCATAAAGGTTAACTATGTTTACATAAACAGAAAAATAGGATTTACATGTCTCGCCATGTGAGATTTGAAGAAAAGATATTCCCATTCGAGCCGAAGCAGCAGAAATTACCAGTGATATGTTCAAGTAATATACCTTCAGATACTAGTATAATGTTGTGACCTCCTTTTGGAGAGAGATGCTTATTATTCGCGCAGGATATTGTTGCACCACAATCCCCAATACTATCACAGTTTGTTAGTCAGTCTGAATCTATTGCTTCTCTTGTCGTTTCTGAGGCTTCACCATCTCACTCGTTTCAACAACAAGTTGCATCACTAGACGATTCAGACACATCTGCTATATCAAGTGTTGTTCAACAGGATCAGTCAGTTGCGCAACCATCTCAAAGTGAGCTCGTTTCTCATCATATGGTGACAAGAGCAAAGTCTGGAATCAGCAAACAAATACAAAAACTATGTTTAACTGCTACAAAACACCCACTTCCTGAATCAGATTTCATGGAAGCCTACATGTTACTCAGAAGCTTGTAAGAATCCAAAGTGGAGAGCATCAATGGATGTACAAATTAATGCAATAATTCGTAATGACACTTACTCATTGGTCAAGTATGAAAAAGGAATGAATATTGTTGGATCCAAGTGGGTATTTAGGGTAAAGCAGAATCCACATGGAAGTATCGAGCGCTACAAAGCTTTCCTAGTTGCAAAGGGCTTCAACCAACAGGAAGGAATAAATTATGGGGATACGTTCAGTCCTACAATCAAGGCGTACACAATTCGATTAGTATTATATATATTAGAAATGAGTCAATGGCCACGCAAGCAATTGGATGTTGAAAATGCTTTTCTGCATGGTCAACTAGAAGAATATGTAGGCACGAAGCATCCGGCTGGGTATGTTGATTCTATTTACCCAAATCATGTTCGCAAGCTGCATATGTCTTTATATGGACTTAAACAAGCTCCTCGAGCATGGTTTTTCCAGGATAAATACCTTTCTGGCTAAGATTGGCTTCAAAAGATCTGTTGAAGATAGCTCTTTGTTTGTGCTTCAAACACCAACATCAATCACATATGTTCTTGTGTATGCCTATGACATTATTGTCACAAGATCAAACTCAGCACAAATTAGTCAACTAATTGCGGCTCTTGGTGCAGAGTTTGCAATTAAAGATACGAGGAACTTGTATTTTTCTTGGGAATAGAAGTTTTGCGACAAGGCAAAGAAATGATTTTCACTCAGAGAAAATATGTGACAAATCTGCTCAAGCATACCAAGATTGTAACAACCAATGTTTTTAGCATGGCGCATGCTAAATGATGCGTCATAGCCTGATATGAAGCTTCATCGAAAGCTTACATTGTTTGGTAACAGGTAGATTGTCTTAAGTCCAATACCGCGTCAAAATGGCGCATTGTGTTTGACATTTGTCCAAGAGACAAATATCGTATCAAATGATGCATTAGGCAAGTTGGGTAGGTGGCCTTGAACTTGCAGCGTAATCATTGTGCATTATCAAAGCTATTGGCCTATAGCTAATATCTCACAATCATTATGCATTAGGCCAGAGAGGGATGGCCGAACGAATGTTGCGCAATCATTATACGCAATCATTGCGAAGTAACGCAATCATTGCACACAATCATTGTGCATCAGGACATAGAGGGCTGGCAGAACGAGTAGTGCACAATCATTGTGCATCAGGCCAGAGAGGGCTGGCGAAAAGAGTGTTGCGCAATCATTATGATGAACAGTGAAGCAGGCATGTCAATCTTCTCCCCAAAACATACTTGTAGAAATTCCATTAAGATATATATAGGGAGGAGTACTTGGTTAAAGGTGCATATGCGGACTTTGCATCAAGTAAGCTTCATAGATTAGCCGGAAGAGTATAAATGATGCCTAAGGCTCATTTATATTTGTGTAGCCTTTCGAAGAGAGCATTTTATGCTTAGGCATCACTATGCCATCCCGCGGATCCGATGATGCATAATCATTGTGCAACATGACGGAACGGCCTATGCGGACTAGGTCATTACCATTTTTGCTAGGCCACGACCTTGCAAATAAGTTGGTTTGAGTTGTTGTCCCTTCGAGGATGAACTACGGTCTTTGCTTGATTCCTTTAGAGTAGGGAAGGGTACGTAGGAAGCCGCAATGAGTTGCAGCATTGCTGGTCCAGCACTTTGTCGCTCATATCATCTAATTGCAATATGATTGCGGAAGATTGGCCCCTCATATCATCTAAGCTCGGTGCAAGAGATGATTGTGGTCAAGCTTGATGAGGCTTAGTTGCATACCAGCAAGTAGATGCTCATACTTCCTATCAAGCTACAAAGAGCAAGTTATAGCACGCACGCTGGATTATTTGGAAGTTAAGGACCCGAATGTCGTAATTTAGCTCAAGCGGGGTCCATTTTGATGGGAAACGACCCAAAGATCAAGACATGTTGATCTATAGATCCACATGCTCACCAGAATTTAGCAAAATTCCATCGTTTAGAGCTTCAAAAGGGCGTTTTTGTCGTTTTAAGAAAGTTCTTGTTTTCTTAATAAGCCCTTTGTGGATCAAGGGTGAGTTGGAACGGTGTGGTAACTAAGTTAGATGCATAATGCTTACGGAGCATGCTTGCAAGGCAGATGAACGTGCATTTTCCTAGCTTTGAAGCCCGGACCGTAGCTTCATCACGACGCACCGGGGGAGATTACAGCCTGCGGGGCAACGCACCAAAGGCGTAATTTTCCGGTCCGTCACAAAGATGGATGGTGTTGATCCTGTATACACAACTTTAGCATCAAACGTGAAGATCCAGAATGGAGGCACTGAGAGATTTAAAGATGCAACATTATATCGTGGTGTGGTAGGTGCACTGAAGTACTTGCATTTGACAAGACCTGACATCTCTGTGGAAGTCAATAAAGTTTTCCAATACACGCATGATCCGTACGTTGAGCATTGGGAACTTGTAAAAATAATTCTACGGTGCCTAAAGAGCACTGTTGATTATGGTTTTCATCTTAATGCATCACATGACTTCTCTCTTCATTCCTATTCAGATGAATATTGGGCCAGCAGCTTGGATGATTGGAGATCAACTACTAGATACTGCATTTATTTTGATGGAAATTTGATATCTTGGAGGACAAGAAAACAGAAGACATTGTCAAAATCTAGTACGGAGGCAGAGTACAAGTGATTAGCCATTGCCACTTCAGAGGTCATTTGGATTCAATCAATTCTTAATGAACTTGGTATTACCTCTTCAACTCCTGTTTTATGGTTTGATAACCTTGGTGCTACCTATCCCACAACAAACCCATTTTTCCATGCCCGTACTAAACACATAGAGATCGACTACCATTTTGTCAGAGGGTGTCAGGTAAACAACTGCAGGTGCGGTTCATAAGTTCAAAAGACAAGCTAGCTAATATATTTACGAAAGGGATATCTTCACCACATTTTCAGTACATTCGAATCAAGTTGCACATTCTTCAACCCAAGTACAACTTGAGTGGAGGTGTTAAGCATACAACAGAGAGTCTTCCTCAAGAATATCATCTCAGTTAGTTGATGTATTTCAAATAGTGATTGTAGTAGTGGTAATAACTGGGTCTTTTCAGACTTGTGAAGGTAACAAAATTTCTAGATTTAGATAAAATTTAGGGAAATAGCAAACTGACGTAAAATTTTATGGAGAAATAGGGGTTAAGATTCCACCATTCAACAATACTTATGTGATCTAATATTTTTTACTATGCAATTTGAATAATTGGGTTGATTCTTAATATTTCCAAAAGCAGATTTTCCAAAAAATCAAATGTTAATCACAAGTATAATGCATCAAGAGTCTAAAACTAAGCATGCATTATCAAGGGAAAACACAATTGATTAATAAAAACCATTTAAATCATTTTTACCAATGCAATTAATCATATAAAAATATTGCATAAATTAATAAAATAGAGATTACCACATAATTATTGTGAGAATGGCTTCCTCTGTCACCCCTTGGATTGGGTTTAGCTCCTCATCCCAAAAACACACTCACAAGATAAATTCATGGCCAAAATAGGTGTTTTTGTTGATGAAATAGGAATTAGCAACGCTGTAGAAGTGTTACAGCGTCACTGTTACAAATGGTGTAAGTGTTGAGAAGAAACGATAGAACTAAAGTGCTGTAAATAGCGACACAGGGTGTAAGCTGCTGGAAAGAACGATACAAATCGTGTGCTGTAAACAGCGACATAGTTTCTGGTTTTAAGACCGATGAAGAACGACTGCCTTAGCAGGTGTTCTTCCTCTTCTTCTTCCTCCTCGAACAGCAGCAGCAGCAGCAACAATCAATGGTATCTTCCTCGTTTCGGCTCTGAACTCTCTCCTCCGGGTTTCTAAACCTTCTATGACTTAAACCCAACTATTTATAGGCTTTGAATCACCTTGAAACTCGATCAAACCCCTTGGAAATCTCCATTATTCTTTACGGGTTGTTTGAAGAATAATCCTCTTCTTGTTGTGTTCCAGGCTGTTTTTAGCTATTCTCTCGACTCAAATATATTCTCTCACTTGGACTCAACTGTTTTGAAGTATATCCCACGCAAGAATCTCTCCCAAATCTTTCAAACCAATTCAAAACCCTAAACAGGGACCGTGTGCACTGTCTTGACTTTGTGTGGATTTTATGACTTATCCAGCCCAATTAGATGGGTCTAATCGCTTCTAACAGGTCCCTTATGTCTTGCAGAGTCCGTGGGTACCAAATTTGACCATTGAATCGCCTCCTAGGTCGCTCAAATCCTTGACGAAAACTGTTGACGCTGCTGCCTTTTTTTTCCCGCCAAAATCCAGTTTTGAAACTTTGAAGATGACCTCCCCCTATCCAGTTCCGGTGTCCCTTTAGAAGCTGCCTGGAAATAGGTCACCCCTTATTAATTAGGTTACCTCTTATCCAAAATCAAGGGTCCGTATAGCAAGTGTCCTCTGGGGCATTTTCCGCACTTTTTCGGGGTTCCTCCAACATACTTCTGGGGTGTCTCCAACATACTTCTGGGGCGCTTCTGGTAGTTATCAACGGAGGTCCAAATGACGCATTTTTAGCCAATTTCGCCACAAAGCCTTATTCTTCCAAAAACACCTACAAATAAATAAAATAACCAAATAAGTACAATATCGAGCACTAACAATATATACAAATGAGCTATATTAGACACATAAATGCGTCTATCAAATACCCCAAGCTTATTATTTGCTAGTCCCGAGCAAATCAAAACTACAAAATAAAATCATAACTCACTGTCGCAGGCATCGTCGATTGCATTTAGCGTATGCAATAAGCCTTTAAACCCCTAGGTGGCCCTAGTGGCCGAGTTATAGTCTCGGGAGGGCTTACCAGAGATATACCCACAAAACCTGTACTCCTAATTGGTCACAAGTATCTAAAGAGCTATGAGGACATACATATTCTCAACCTATCTCCAAGTAAGTATAATGCCAGAGAAATTAAAGGTGTCAGCTCTAAAGCTGACTGAAGAAAGGGGGAGACACATCTGCATGACTGCTAGATAAAGAGATATCCGCTATACAGCTAGATAAACATTGTAATATGCGTCCGCTGCTTTACAGCTGGATAAGATTAGGAGAGAGATAAAAATGAGAGGGACATCTGCTATACAGCTGGACTAATTACGTGTGATGAGTTAAACCAGTGCTAGAAAGATCTTGTGCCAGATTGAAAGCAGACTAACAAAGTGACCAAATGTATCTTTCTTCGACTCTCTCATAGTGCTCAGTAGAAACAACGTCTTCTTCGGTCTTCAACTGTTGATGATAAACTATCGAACCTCATAGAACCTTGACAATTAACTCTTCTCTTCGATTTCTTGCTTGACTTATAAATTTCTTCTTCCCTATGTCCTTATTGAACAAAAAGAACGTAATGATGTTTCATTATTATTATTTTTTTCCTTTTTTTTTTGTTTTCATATTTTTTTTTTCATTCATTTTTTTTTTTTTTTTTTGGCCAAAATTTTACAAGACAAAAATTTACATGGCCATGAGAGAAGGACTTTCAAAACTTGGATCTTCGCAACTTGTGATGACTTGGTATCATGGATTCTAACAACTTATATCATTTGCTCTTATAACTTCAACTTTGATTTTTGAATTATTCTCTTCTATTGTTGCTTCTAAACCTAAAACGTCTTCACTTCCTTCATAGATTTTGATGTCGCTCCGCTTGTTGATGATGATAAGTTTCTACCGAGAGAGAGTCGCAATCCAGTAACTAAGACTACATTGTGAGGTTGCTTTGTCTTTCTGGCATTTCCTGACCTACTTGCCTTTCCATCATGTATGGTTAGATCCATCACGGCTACCCTCTAAAAAGAACAAGTTCTCTCCTGAATTTCAAGGATCTCAATGTCTTTTTCTCTAATGTCTCAATAAGTTGTTATCTGTAGCATTCCAATTTCTATCTTTTCGGTGAGAAACAGTATGTAAACTTAGCTAACCGGATACCATGTGACGCTAGAAGTTTCAAAAGTGCAACACAAAAGTTTCTCCCATACCCCCAAACTTAAATCTAACATTGTCCTCAATGTTATAAATATGAAATTAAAAGCATGAACAAGGAGAAACCATTACCACTGGGGGAAAAGAAATAAGGAAGGATATTACCGTATCACATGAACGCGGGAGCCTCCCAGTAAATGCTAAATTTATAGTCATTAGCTAGACATCAAATACCTCAAAAATAATTTTCACCTTCCAAAGTCGTATACCAATAGTCGAAATAATTGTGGGTCCATAAGACCAAATAGAACTGCCAAAAATAGGAGACAAATGCTCAAGATCAGAAAAATGAGCAGATAGAGCACAACCTGATCTAAAGTTTCTCGCAAGACAACTGGATTTATCTGAGGTGCCCACTTGGGCTTCATATGAGTGTCTCGGCAAACAGATTCATCCGAAAAACGGGTCTCTAACATATGGATTTTCTCCTGGACATTATCAGGCGGATCAGGTTGTGAAGTCTGAATACACTCAAGCGATACCTCAGATGCACTAGGCTTGAGTCCCAAGTTAGGGACTTCTATTGGGGATAATTGACAATCTCTACCCCCAAATTTAGGGTAATCACTATTCTCCGTAAGACCTTTAACTATGGCTTGAATTTCCGGATCCGGAGAGTATTTAAAATACTCTAGAGCTTCTTCTAGTTCTCTACCCCCAAACTTAGAATTTTGGGTGCCTCTACAATGACTAGTCACAATGTTCCTAATTTCTAGACCATCGGGTTCTTGAAAAAGGTCAATTGCTTTCTCTAAGTCATAATCAGGTGGTTCATCCTCAGATTGCTTCATATCTTCTATGGTGCACTCTAAGGCTTCCTTATTTTCTTGAAGCACGGTCTCTGGACTACTTTCCTGATCACTATCCAAATCGGAGGCTATAATCACAGGGAATGACTCGGGTGGGCCTAAAAATGTATAATTAGACTCCAACTCAGGAGGCTCTTTTAAATAAGGTATTAAGATAGACTCAGAAGCTAGTAATGGTTCGAACCTATCTTTCCATATATCAATATCTAACATAGGAACAGAATCCAACAGAGCATTTACTTGTTCAATGTTACTATCATCGTCTAAATCCAAGCTAAAATGGGATAAACAACTCTCCAATGTATTTTCCGATACGATGTTTGGTAATGACTCCTGAACTAAGGTTCCTATCATGTTCACCTCTTCAATACATGTGCTATCTAGCTCAGAATGTAGCTTGTTTACATTAAAAATATTCAGCTCAATAGTCATATTACCAAAATATAGATTCATAATACCATTTCGACAGTTTATGATCGCATTAGACGTAGCTAAGAATGGGCGACCTAAAATCACAGGTATTTGGTTATCTGGGTCGGGGACAGGTTGGGTATCCAGGACCACGAAATCCACTGGATAAATAAACTTGTCGACCTCAATAAGAACATCCTCGATCACACCACGAGGGATTTTAACGGACCTATCAGCTAACTGGATTGTTATCTGGGTAGGTTTCATCTCACCAAGTCCTAGCTTAAGGTACACATGGTATGGCAGTAAGTTCACACTGGCTCCTAAGTCAAGCAACGCTTTCTCAACACGGTACTTACCTATTGTACAAGAAATGGTAGGGGACCCTGGGTCTTTATACTTAGGAGTAGCGGTATTCTGAATAATAGAACTCACATGACTAGCTATGAAGGCTTTCTTCTGGACACTGAGCTTACGCTTTCGCGTACACAAGTCCTTGAGGAACTTGGCATAAGAGGGAATCTTCCTAATTGCATATAATAATGGAAGGTTGATATTAACCTGCTTAAAAACCTCCAATATATCATTAAAGTTGGACTCCCTCTTAGTCGGAACTAGCAGCTGGGGAAATGGGGCTCTGGGAACAAAGTGAGGCTCAACAGGACCCTCATTGGTCTCTTTAGAGACTCTATCAGTCTCCTCATTTTATGGCTCATAAGGGTGAACTACAGCATGTTCACTTTCAGGTATGTCGACCTTATTATCAACTTTCTTTCCACTCCTAAGGGTCGTGACATCATTCACATGATTGTACGATTTCTCTCCTCTAGGGTTAGGATCAGTATGACTAGGGAACCTTCCATCTTCTCTCTCACTTATAAACTTAGCTATTTTTCCTACTTGAAGTTCTAACTTGGCAAGACTCTGGGAAGTATTCTTAAATTCCTGCCTAGTTTCTTGTTGAAAGCTCATGTGGTTCTTTGATAGCATGTCATGGTTACTTACTAACATAGTGATAGATTCCTCTAAGGTAGAGATCTTTTTCTCGGAAGTGTTCTGAAACTGGGTTTGACCTGAAGAGTTCTTAAAACCAAAACCTGGGGGAGGCTGAGAATTGCTAGACTGGCCTTGACTCTGGCCCTTAGACCAAGAGAAATTAGGATGGTTTCTCCAACCAGGGTTGTAGGTTTCTGAGTATGGGTCAAACTTCTGACGGTTCTCAAACCTAGCATTGTTATAGACAGAATGGGCTTGCTCTTCACTAACCTGACCTTCCCAAAATGAATTATCGGGCTCTATTACACAACTAGAGACTTGAGAGGCTCTATTAGGTTCAACAAGGGACCTATTTTTAGTATGACCCATTTCTAAAGCTTTTAACCTTCTGGATAAAGCAGCAAACTTAGCATCTGACGCAAAACTCGTATCTACCATATTGGTGCTACTTCTATTGACCAAGAGTCTTTTAGGGGGTTCAACACAAGATTCCCAATGTTGGGATTTTTCAGCGATAACTCCTAAGAAGGTAAAAGCATCATCAGCATTTTTACTAGTGAACTCACCAGCGCACATAGACTCAACCATGGCTTTGGTCGAATAGTCTAAACCATCATAAATAATCTGTACGAGTTTCAAATTATCAAATCCATGGTGAGGACACTGAGATAGGAGATCATTGAATCGCTCTAAAAACCTATAAAGAGACTCTCCCTCTTGTTGCACACTAGCACTAATTTTCTGCCTAACAGCTGTAGTTTTATGCTTAGGGTAGAATTTCATATAGAAGGCAGCGATAAGTTCCTGCCATGTTTCTATGGATTCAGATGGTAGGTTGTTCAGCCAGGTCTTGGCTTTGTCTCTCAAAGAAAAGGGAAACATCTTAAGTTTCAAGACTTCATCGGTAAGGTCCTTTATCCTAATTGTCCCACAGATTTCCTCAAAGTCCCTAATATGAAAATAAGGGTTCTCATAATCTTTTCCTAAGAATATAGGGATCATATGAAGAATACTAGGTTTTATCTCAAAATTAGCCGTAGTGGCTGGTAATTTAATGCATGAAGCTCGGTTGGTCCTAGTTGGGAACATGTAATCTTTCAAAGTTGCCATCGCTGGCACAACAGAAGTACTAGGGGTACTATCCTCACAAAGAGACAGATTCTCAAAACAGAAGTTTCCAAAAACAGGGCTCTCAAAAGAAGAATCTTCGAGCTCCCTGCTTAAATCAGAAGAACTACTAGGTTTTTCGCTAATCAATCGACCTAGAGTATCTCTTTTCCAAGCCCTAACAAAATCGGGCATACACTAAAAAGAATTCAAAAAGAAATAAAAATCCTAACAGGAAGGTTCTAGCAAACATACAGCAGGCTGACTCGACTTTACCACAGCAAACCTAAAGATTTCTAGCAAACAACAAGCATGATGGCTCCACTTAGATTGTTTCTAGACCAGCTTCTAATCCTTCGAAAGGGAATTCGTTACAATTTGAGCAAACCCCTCTGGAATCAATCCGAGTTAAAGCAAGTTGAATCGAGGCGAGGGAAGCTCAGTGGAGCTTTGATACCCAAAACCTCACCGATCCTATGCGGCGCAGTCACGCATTCAACTCGCAGAAACCGTCAAGAACTTCGAGGTGTGCTTAAAAGAGTAACCAATATTTTTCGAATGATTGTCCTGTTAAGATCGATACCCTATAGGTCTCTTTCTAGTCCAAATTTTAGGCTTAGGTTCGCTTTAGGTTTCGTTTTCCTAAGGCGGGCAAGAAGGGAGCGGTGATGAAATCCGAACCCTTATCTTATATGGTCCAGTCCTTGCCCTTTACTAGGAATTTAAAAACAGTCCATATTCAAGTCCTCAGCATATATTCAACTTAAGGAGTCCAGTAACCCGCTTGCAGGAGATTCGCGGGTGTTTAGAATTTCACCTCCCGTACCAGACGGGCGAAGAACCGCTGAAGTCGACTCGGGCCACGACTCCTATGCCGTGTGCGAACCCGAGGGGCCGAGACGATATCGTAATCGTCGTCCTTCCCTGCACACAGTTTATATTTAAGGATACCCTTCCGTAGGGTTTAAAAATTAAAATTAAAATGTCCAAAGTCCAAAAAAAAAAAAAGAACAATAAAAATTACAAAAATAAAAATGTCTCTCTTTTTTTTTTCTCTCTTTTACAAAATAAAGAAAATCTTCTTCTTTCGCTCCTTTAGCTTTGCTTTTCGCTCCCAAACTTTAAGTAAATAACCACAAGCTTTGGCAAAATTGTCTTTCGCTCCAATCTTCAAAAATCTGCAAGGAAACAAAAAAAA
>NC_039365.1:3181-40976 GCF_003573695.1 Papaver somniferum | reverse complement strand
AACCCAAAAACGTAAAGAAGAACAAAAATAAAAAAAATAAAAAAAAATCTAAAAAAAAAATGCTAACTAAACACAGGTCCGCGTCGGCGGTGCCAAAAATTTGGTGGTTTTTAAATAGTGATTGTAGTAGTGGTAATAACTGGGTCTTTTCAGAGTTGTGAAGGTAACAAAATTTCTAGATTTAAATAAAATTTAGGGAAATAGCAAACTGACGTAAAATTTTATGGAGAAATAGGGGTTAAGATTCCACCATTCAACAATACTTATGTGGTCTAATATTTTTTACTATGCAATTTAAATAATTGGGTTGATTCTTAATATTGCCAAAAGCAGATTTTCCAAAAAATCAAATGTTAATCACAAGTATAATGCATCAAGAGTCTAAAACTAAGCATGCATTATCAAGGGAAAACACAATTGATTAATAAAAACCATTTAAATCATTTTTACCAATGCAATTAATCATATAAAAATATTGCATAAATTAATAAAATAGAGATTAACACATAATTATTGTGAGAATGGCTTCCTCTGTCACCCCTTGGATTGGGTTTATCTCCTCATCCCAAAAATACACTCACAAGATAAATTCATGGCCAAAATAGGTGTTTTTGTTGATGAAATAGGAATTAGCAACGCTGTAGAAGTGTTACAGCGTCACTGTTACAAATGGTGTAAGTGCTGAGAAGAAACGATAGAACTAAAGTGTTGTAAATAGCGACACAGGGTGTAAGCTGCTGGAAAGAACGATACAAATCGTGTGCTGTAAACAGCGACACAGTTTCTGGTTTTAAGACCGATGAAGAACGACTGCCTTAGCAGGTGTTCTTCCTCTTCTTCTTCCTCCTCGAACAGCAGCAGCAGCAGCAACAATCAATGGTATCTTCCTCGTTTCGGCTCTGAACTCTCTCCTCCGGGTTTCTAAACCTTCTATGACTTAAACCCAACTATTTATAGGCTTTGAATCACCTTGAAACTCGATCAAACCCCTTGGAAATCTCCATTATTCTTTACGGGTTGTTTGAAGAATAATCCTCTTCTTGTTGTGTTCCAGACTGTTTTTAGCTATTCTCTCGACTCAAATATATTCTCTCACTTGGACTCAACTGTTTTGAAGTATATCCCACGCAAGAATCTCTCCCAAATCTTTCAAACCAATTTAAAACCCTAAACAGGGACCGTTTGCACTGTCTTGACTTTGTGTGGATTTTATGACTTATCCAGCCCAATTAGATGGGTCTAATCGCTTCTAACAGGTCCCTTATGTCTTGTAGAGTCCGTGGGTACCAAATTTGACCATTGAATCGCCTCCTAGGTCGCTCAAATCCTTGACCAAAACTGTTGACGCTGCTGCCTTTTTTTCCCCGCCAAAATCCAGTTTTGAAACTTTGAAGATGACCTCCCCCTATCCAGTTCCGGTGTCCCTTTAGCAGCTGCCTGGAAATAGGTCACCCCTTAGTAATTAGGTTACCCCTTATCCAAAATCAAGGGTCCGTATAGCAAGTGTCCTCTGGGGCATTTTCCGCACTTTTTCGGGGTTCCTCCAACATACTTCTGGGGTGTCTCCAACATACTTCTGGGGCGCTTCTGGTAGTTATCAACGGAGGTCCAAACGCCGCATTTTTAGCCAATTTCGCCACAAAGCCTTATTCTTCCAAAAACACCTACAAATAAATAAAATAACCAAATAAGTACAATATCGAGCACTAACAATATATACAAATGAGCTATATTAGACACATAAATGCGTCTATCATTAGTCATTCAGTCGGTCAGCACTAGTCTATAAGCTATTCAGTCGTTTCTTTTGTTAGCTATAAACTCGTTCTCAGAGTCAGTAACCGTTTTTGGTTTTATTAACAACTCTGTAACAATATTTGTTTTATCTCTTAATATAAATAAGAGCCATATCTCCACAAGATTCTTGTGGAAGATATTCTACCCAATATCATGTTCTAAGTCAAATCGTAGTAATGGAACCGTCTCTGAGTAAAAAGCCAGAACCCTCAACATTAAAAACATCATTAGATAGATTGAAGCACTCGGATCTGAAGAGAGTGAAAAGGACGTTACATAGAAACATCATTAGATAGATGGAACCACTCAGATCTGAAGAGAGTGAAAAGGACGTTACATAGTACCGATACTGTCCCCATTTTAACCATTCGAGTTACATAGTACCGATACTGTCCCCACTTTAACCACCTTTGGCAAGACAAGTGTGGGATTTTAATCGAAAAGGCCTCGATACTATGTAGGGAGATTCCACACCTTATTAGTTTCCACCTAGAACTCCGCATATCTCATGTGGGACTAATCTCATGGGCTTGGGTCGAGCCAAATCCCCAACAAGTTCCACGACATAAGTCTCCACATCACTAACCCATGTGCTAGCTCGACTTAGTACGGAAATGCACCCTTCCAACACTCCTAGAGACACTGGTTCTTTATTCTTCTCCGAAAGTTCTTTTGGTAGTTTTATTTCTTTAAAACTCTCATCACTGACATCTAAAGAGAGTAAAAAGAAGGTGTCTTGAGTTTCCATAGACCAATGAAGGTCTCCGTTAAAAAGCACCCCAGATGTTTGTGATCTAGCAATAGCAGGTACGGTTTGCCCGACTTTCCATGAATTTGACGATAAAGTATAGACTTGGAATAGAATACCATCCGTAAATCTCCTAGCTCCTACACCTATTGCCAACTTGTAATCATCACTCTTGTGATCATAAGCAAAAGCATGTATGGAAACATGGTCTAAATCAAATGCGTTTGGTGGTTTAGGTATTTCTTTATATTCTCTTGTGGCTGGGTTCCAAAAACAAATAAAGTTCCTTGGAATTGGCCAATTACTATTACTGTCAAATAACCATATAGAAACCAGACCATTACATGAACCCAACAATTGAACTTCATAATCTAAAGATTTGAATGGGAAATCCATCTGAATAGCATCATCTTCAAATTCACACGCTGATGATGCTAATGAATCATAACCTATTGAATAAAACTGATTACTGCGTTCAAGTACGAGAATAGTGTTATTTTTGTGGTTGGTTATATGGGCATTAACAAAATCAGAGGAAGTAATTAGGGCATACCAATTCTTGCAAACATACTTAGAAGCTAGTAATGATTTCACCGGTAACCTTCGAAAGATGTCACGGTAGATCTATTCGGGAATGCTTGTCAACATTGTTAGTATTTCTTCTTCTTCTTCCTGTACAAACAAAATACTTCAAAACCCTGATGTCCCCATCTTCTACTTATAATAAACATCTTTCAGAAATAAAGAAATTGAGTGAAATACGGAAACTACGTTATTCGGGTCTCAAGCTAAGAAAGATGGCTAGAAGAACTTTATGGGCGTTGACTACTGCCTACTTGACTAGCTTTGACTTCAGCAACCTATGTTCAACCAACAGTAGCATGCTCCGATCTTGTATCGCGGGTTACCCAAAGAAGCGATTGAGCTTGGATTTCAAAGAATGCAATTGCCGGAATGTTACCAAGAGCAGCCTCCTTGGTTGGTTGATGGTCAATTCTTTGGTCAGCAAGGATGAGATGACATAGCTATACCCGGAGAGTCTTCCTGCTAGTTGCTAAGCACCAATGTGTGAGAAAATTTCAAAACAGGCCTATGCCATATGGCCTAGCACACTGAGCAATGATGTATTTTGGGCTTTCAATGGTACCAATAACCCTTGCAACCATCATGTGCTTCTCCCATCGGCTCTTCTCTTGAAAAACATATCTTCCATCTGGAAATTTACATCTTAGGTACCCATATGTGCATCTGCAGCTAAAAGCATCTGTTCATCTTCTTCCTTTTGGGATAATATCTTCGCCTTGATTGCAGCAAATTAAGGTTAGTTTCTCTTCTCCTTCTGAGAAGAGATTTTATACACTTATCTGGCCTAATAATCCCAGTGGATTTAACAAGTTAGACCATATAAGCTGATCAGTTTTGTTCATTCTTCGGATGAATCGAATACCTTAATATCATGAATTGCTTGCAAATTATAATTTCGCAGTCACAAGTGCATTTAGGTTGAAACAATTAGCCCAAGGCATTTAAATTTAACCAGAAGAAGAAAACAAGAAACAACTACTCCAAAGCCGCAAATGTAAGCACTCCACTTTAAACAAGCGAAATTGTACGAAGTAAAATTTTAGAGCCTAGGCGACTCATGGAGGCATGCTGGAACGGTGAAAATCTTATATAACTGGGAGTAGATATACTCAACATCAAGTCTTGAAGTCGCAAAAATGAGTCTCGATCAACACCAGGACTCTTTATTTCATACCTATGATTGTTGAAAACCCGATTCACTAAGGTATGATGCCTTAAGAAGGTGACGAATTCGAAAAACAAATAAACAGAAGCTAGAATAATGAGAAGCTTTTCCAGCTTCCAGATCCCACAAACCATTTAAGGTAACAAAGGTTAAATATGGAAGAACGTAGATGTTCCATAAAGTGATCATAACAGCTACCAAGAAAGTTATATTACAAAGGTTCTGATTATTCTAGCAAACATTCGAGCAAAGCTTCCAAGAAAGCTTTTCCATCCCAAATCGTTCGAGCAAACATTCAGCATCCTATATCTGCTTCCATATTGAGCCACGGGAATCAAGGTAGTACACAAAGGTTAGAAACTAGTAAATTTTAATTTCATATGTTCTCAAAAGTGTTGCCACTCCATACCATACTTCAGTGGGAAGAAAACTACTCATAACAATGAACTACGATAATAGACGCATGAATCGTATGATAGATTTCCATCACATAGTTCACCAGATGTTCACTACCGGATGTACCACGGTCTCTTTGCTACTGAGTTTCGGGAAATGATCTCATAGGCACTCAGTGACAAGCCTACTGCATAGTTCACCAGTAGGGAGGTTGGTGAAGCATGTTGCTTGCCGCAGGAACAGGGATCTCACTGACATGCAGTCAGAAAATAGATGCATAAGTCCAAAATTATATAAAATTCTTGATATTTCCATGACCAATGACAACCAGCAAACCTGAAATGCTTCTTGTAAAGCTTTATCTCCCAGTTCCTCCTCCATATAAAATTGAAAGGCCACCACAATTCTTACAACTCCATATCAGACTTCAGTGTAAAACAAAAACTAATCAAAACAGTGAGTTACGATAACTGACGTACTACGATTCTACTATATAGCTCTGTCACATAGTTCTAGTGAAACTACTAATAATTCTTTTATTAAGCTCTGAAGTAGGACGAAATGAACGAAACATGTTACTTGTAGAGAAAGTTTACCACACTCAGCAACTTGAAATCATCAATTATCCAATCTTAAGCATAACATATACTGGGTTATTTATCAACAGGAATCTGTTTGCAGTTTAGTAGCAACAGTAGAGGAGGATATAAAAAGTGATTGATATTACACTAGATTGTAGACAAATAAATATTTCATTCAGGAATTCATCATATACACATAGTAATTAGTACTAAAACCCGAGGACAGAAATATAAATATTTCATTCAGGAATTCATCATATATACATAGTAATTAGTACTAAATCTCGATGACAGAACATAAATATTTCATTCATAAATTCATATACTGATAAGAAACGATTTGTTTCTTATTCACGGCCAACAAAAACAAGCTCAAAAGGTCATAATTCTAGGAACCAATAAACCCACCGGTAACTTTTCTTAATATTTTTATTCTTATCATTATAGAATAGAAACATGCCTATTTATAGGCTATAATACTTGGAAAAGAAGAAAACAAACCCTAAAACAGATCCTATGAGAAATCTTAATAATAATAAAATACTTACTTTAATTAATAATAAATTCTTAATAAATCTAATAATAAATATCGAGTTCTCCATGAAATTCATATTCTCACATTGCGCCGTCACTAGCCAAGGCGGTTTCCATAATTTTGCTAAACTTGACCCGAATAATGGACTCAGAAGACCACAAATGCTCAGGTAATGTATCGGGTCAACACCGTTGACATAGCCGATAAGACGTGGTATTATCATATACACATAGAAATTAGTACCAAAACCTGAGGAAAGAAACTGCAATAGCATAGTAATAATAACAAGAACCAATGACATATTCAAATTCAACAATTTTCTTCCTTCTAAAGATTCTTCTTCTTCGTCTTCGGGTCTCTCTTAATTCTTCTATTCGCCCTTCTCCCCCAACATAAGTACCACACTTGAGAGAAACTAAGCTTTCAAGACAATTCATGCTGTCCCGGAAGAAATTTTCGTGCAAATTAAAATTCCTAGAACTTCCATGTTCCGGGTTATACAAAATTAGATTATCGGATCTCAAAAGACCACCATAGAGTCAAACATTTATTGTCACTGATAGCGATAATGCTCTTATGGGTGATGATACAGTGTCTAGTCCAAGATTCTAGAACTCCATAATCCAGCATCTTCCATACTTCAAAATGAATCCTAACACCATCAACATACGAGCTGGCAAGTGTGCAAAGGCACCCTTTCAAGATTTCCAGAGTAGTCAGATAATGAACCTTGCCCAAAAGTTCTATTGGTAGTTTCATTTCTTTAAAGCTTTCAGCACTGATATCCCAAGAGACTAACACAAATTTGGGTTAATGTATTGATAACGAATGAAGATTTCCATTAACAAGCACTCCATATTTTTCATATGATTAGGAAACAAATAAGGTACAATATACCCGAATATATAGACTTGGATTAGAGTACCATCCTTCCTCCTCCTCCCACCAGCTTTGACACCTTCCATTGAAAACTTCCCTATTGCCATCTTGTAATCACCAGCCTTGTAATCATAACCAAAAGCACACATGTCGAAGAATCTACCCAATTCAATAGGTGATTTGGGTATTTTTTTATATTCTCTTGTGGCTGGATTCCAAAGACAAAAAAGATACCCATGATCATTGAACAACCATATACAAACATACATGAATCTAGCAATTAAGCAGAATAACCTAAAGATTTAAATGGCTAATCTTCCATTTCAAAAGCAACATTTTCAGTAAACGCTAATGAACTACTCCCTCCATCCCAAATTAGATGAGCTAGTTGGTATTAAATTTTGTCCCAAAATAGATGAGCTATTTCACTAATTAAGGGGGTATTTCTAAAACTATCCTTTTAATTGATTATCGTTACTATAATAAATATGTATAATTTGATAGTCATGTTTATATTCGTTGCATAGGTGTTTTGAAATGCTTTTCAACGGTGTAAAGTTTACAAAAAACCATGGTATAGTTTAAGAGATAAATCATTTCTAAGTTTTACTAATTATTATACATAAGGGTATAATAGTAACAAAAAACTTAAACATACTTCCCTTTTACTCATTGCCTTAAAAGCTGTGAAAATTACAATTAGCTCATCTAGTCTGGGACGGAGGGAGTATAACTTGTGGAATAAAGTACATGACCCATGCTAATCCCGACTGGACTATTTAACATGAGAGTAGTAGGATTGTTTTTCTCATGAATTTCAAGATTAAGATGTAGTTTAACAAAATCCGGGTCAAAAATTAGGGCGGACCAATTTCTGCAAACAGACTTGCATACAAGTAATGATTTCGCCGGTAGTCTTACTAGGACTTCATGGTGGAGCTCCTCTGGAATGCTTGACATTTCTGTTGCCAGTTGGTTCTTCTTCTCCTTCTTATAATTTAGAACAGAGAAAAACGAAACAAAGAAAAATGATTTTATGCTCGCAACTGAAGACTAGAAATGAAGTGATGTTATCGTTTTTTTACAAATAACTAGTGAAAATTAAGCTTCTGGTTTCTTAAATTTGGAAGATTAGGGTTTTCTACTGCAATTCATATCCTTGGAGGAGGAAAAGAGAGAGGCAGACACACTTAGCGAGAGGGTTTCGAAAGGATTGGGAATTTGGGAAACTTCCTTTCCTTACGATGTTTTAGCCCCACGTGGAACAAATTGAAAGGTTGTGGCAGTCATTCGTATAGGTCCTAATGGAGTCCAAATTTGTCCACACTCCTCTAACAAGTGTACATTTCACATGTTCTACTGATTTGTTGATTATTTAACTGATGACCCCATTACCCTTCATGTTTAGAATCACGACTCTCGCTACATAACTCCTAAATTAAATCAAGGGTAGAGATCGAAATGTGAAATATACACTTGTTAAGGAATGTGTACAAATTCGCACTCGTCCTAATGTTCCCAAAATTACGGTAGTTTGGTACTGGGCAGTTTTGTAAAAATAAATTCAGCCGAAAATATTTGATATTCTTCACCCGTCCCAGATGGGAGTGTATACGTGGACTTGAATGAGGAAGCCAACAAGTTAGCTAGTAGAGTTAATTTTTAAGGGTTTTTTAACAAAGTGGCCAAATTTTTTAACTAATCCCCCAAAATAGTTGTTCACAAATTAAGTATACTTGAATGAGGAAGCTAACAAGTTAGCTAGTAGAGTTAATTTTTTAGGGCTTTTTAACAAAGTGGCCAACTTTTTTAGCTAATCATCCAAAATAGTTGTTCGCAAATTCAGTATACACTTCAATACCTATTTCTGCATCATTAGCAACTGGACTTTTACAGTCATCAATGGAATGAAAAATATCTTCTTTAATATTTGTGAGTTGTACGTTTTCATACTCCAACTCAGACTGTCTTGATTCCACTGATATTTCTTCATCCACAACCTCATCATCATCCACATTAACAAAAATATTCTTACCATTGACAGTAGCCAAACTACCAGTGACTGCAATAATTGACTTCTTCATCATCTGAGGACTTCTTCTTAGTAACTCAGGTTATTTACTATATATAATATTCTTCTTAGTTGTTAAAAATGGGATGGGTCAATACTGACTGGTGTTGCACCTCTTTCAATGTGCATCCTTGATGTACTCTGCAACTTCTCAGGTGTTAAAAAAAGACACTTTCAAACTGACATACAAGAAGATGAACGACATTCATCACTAAGAGGGACTTTCCTGTTGGTAGCATTCATGTAAATATGAATATAACCATCATGTTCAACCACTCCTTTGTCCCACATCTCAAAGAATTCTTCATTATTACCAATATAGAAAGGGTCTGTGTGACTGAACCAAGTGAGACTAACATTCTTAATAGGTGGTAACTGATGTGCAGCATGAACAACATCACTAAAACCACTCAACCCACCAAAATTCACACTTATATAATCAGAAAACCTAACCTTATTTGTATCACATTCTTCAACCCTAAAGTTTCTAACTGGGTTCTTCACATATTTTCTGCACATACACATAATCAAATTCAATACACCATAAACTAGCAATAGATAACATACCCAATTTTCATAAATTAGGGTTTCCTAAATTGGTTTGTAAAATACCCAATTTTCAGAAATTATGGTTTATAAAAAAAAACTGAAATCGACTAATTTGGGGTACTGAAATCTAATATGAAATTTCCCATTTATGGTTGTGATTACCAACCTATGAATGTTCTCGTACATAGTGACGAAATCTTGTAAGAAAACCACTGACGTTTAACAACCAGTTACCTTCTTTGCTTGAAAATCTTCACGAATTAGCATTGAAGATGGATAAAAACCGGACATACTACCAGCATAATCTATTCATGATCTGTTTGCGCAGTAAAAAAATACATTAAAACTCGAGTTTTTTAGCGAATATACATTTCTGCAGAGAGTTTAGAGAGAGAGATGGATGAGAAGAAATGAAACTGATCTTCCCCTTTGCCTTAACCCTAAAATGTTATAGATTGAGTCTTCCTACTTCTGATCCTGTTCGTCTGTATCATCTCGAGATGCATCGATTGTAAGATGTATGGTCGAGGATGTAATATCATTAGGTTAAGGATATACTCCTGAATATTAATCTTGGCCATATAAGTATTCCTAGAGATGAATACTTATAAGATGTACGGTGTTAGATTTTCTATGGTCAGGTTAAGGACAAACTCGTCAATTTACAATGCATTTCACTCTGGAATGGTGGGACCCAGTGACGTAGCCCTGCATTTAACGGAAGTATGACTGGTTTGTTAATGGTTTGTAGCAGTGTGACTGATTTGCAAGCCGGGTCTTAATAGTGTGACTGTTTTTGAATTTTCCCTTAAAAAAATTGTAGTTTTTTGGAATTGTTAATATAAATCGGAAGAGTTTGACATTTTCCATCCCATTTTTTGAGAAAAGCGGATAACGACAACTAACTCAAATGTGTCAGTTGAAGGATTTAAAAGTCCATAGATATTTGACTAACCTCTAAATACGTCACCTTACATCTTCTTCGACCTTTGATTCATTTCAAAATTAAAATGATACATATCTTTGCAAAACGAGCATCCCCATCCGTATCATTAAATAAATACAATCCAAGTTTTGGATCCATACCTTGTTCCCTTACCAATCTTCTCTTTAGCATAGCCATGAATTCGTCTCCACTTGTACCAGCTTTACAATCATAACAATACAACTCCTTGAATCTGCCACCGATCACTACAAGAAGATGAGTCTATTGCCTCACCATTTTGCCGCACATCTACAATTAGTGAGGCAATAGATAGGTTTTAGACTCACTGCATAATAAGTGTGGCACTAACTAGGATCTTTTACCACACCTACAGACAGTTGAGGCAAAAGACTAACGTTTGCCTCATGTCACTCGTCGTCGAGGCAATAAATGAGATTATTGCCACAGAGATGCGACAAGAAGTAAAAAATACATTCATAATTATGAATTTCCTAAATTCTTTTTTTCTCATTTGTTTATTAGAAAAAGAGTTGCAAACTCACGTGGATCACGTGCTCCTTATTGAGAAGAACCCGCATACGTGTTTTGTTACTCTGCCCAGACCGTCATCTCTTCTCTGCAACTTGAATCTTAAAAGTTTGGTTTTCTCAACCAAAAATCTAACTCCAAATATCTCCCTAAAATTTTCGTGAAACCAAATTCCCTCCTAAAATATTTGCGAAAACCAAATTCCCTCATAAAAGATTTGCGAAAACTAGATTTCCCACTAAAGCTCGCCAAACACCCAAAGTTTTCGCATCTTATCAAATAGAACACTTTCAGTTTTAGGTAACGACTTTCATCTTATCAAATAAAATCTCTCAAAACCCTAGAAAATGACTCACATCTTCTTCTCGAAATAATCATTCGCTTGAACTTATACAATTTTGAATCACACACATAAAGACTCGAAATCCCTAATTTCCTATCTCATACATCAAACTCATCCATCAAAAGGTATAAACCCTAATTTACTATTTCGCTCTTATCAGTAATATCACTCGATCATCATAAACAATTCTCTGAATTTTGTTCCTAATCCAGAGATCTACACGTCAGTTCGATCAATTTTTGGGTTTTGGTGACTTATAGCAGGTCATTTTCTCACCTCTCTCTCTGAAGTTTCAATTCTAATACGAGTTTAATTTAAGTTGGGTTTCTAATGTTCTTCATTATTTTTTTTTGTAAGTTGTTTTCTTTCGTTTTTGAAGATTCAATTTGAAGAAGAGTAAGTTTCCAGTCCCTATTTTTTTAAATTATTTTTTCTTAGCCTTCTTTTGTTTAGGTAAAACTGTTTTGTATGTGGTTCTCATATTCAATTGTTAGGGCTATCGAATCTAATTATTGTTTTGTTGAGATTTGGGTTTGGTTCTAATGTTCACTTGTACGGTAGGCATTTTGTGGTGGTAGATACTTAGTCCTAATCATTGGACATGTATTGAACCAACTTTATTTCATTACTATGGTACTTCAAGCAAAAAACAGGAGATGCTACCTTGAATTTAAACTATAATAAAAATGACGAAAAACAAATTGTTTAGGACTGCATAAATCTGGTTTAACTATGAACTGTTAATAATCCTTCCTTTAGATTTAGATTCACTTATTTTTTAGTTTTTTTTTTTGAGAATTTATTTTTTGTATTCTGGTTTTGTTTATTGTTCCACATCCATAAGAATATGTTGTTGTGCCAAATTAACTTGTTTGCTTTTATCTACTTATGCAAAGCATCAGGTTAGTTTGAGGAATGTAGTGATATATGAATGATCATTACCCATCATATCTAGGCATACAAGAACTATTGTTACCCCTCATATCAAGCATATCCTGTTTGGCAGTTGTCTAGCTTTCTTGCCACTATCACTGAGCTAACATGATGGTAAATAAACAAAGTGGAGAGCAAGTTCAGCATTCCAATTTCGCAGATACTGGTAAAATCTTGTTTAATATTGTTGAGTTAAGATGTATCTTTACTGGTAAAATGTTAAAGTCTTGTTTAATATTGTTGAGTTTAGATGTATTTTCAGTTGTGTGCAAAATGTTGATATTTCTCTCTAAGCAGCTGCCGTCCTTATAAAGAGAAAAGTTCGAGGTGATGCCACTCTTGCATCTTTCGTGAGAAACAAACAACCTAAGGTAAAAGTTGATTTGGATGGCAAACCTAGTGGAGACAATCAAGCACGACATTCTGATGTCATCGGGTGTTGCGTAAACAATCTCGCCTTTTCAACTGGCCCAAGCTTTGGAATTTGGAAATTTTGCTGGCTGATGAGGCTAAGGATTGGTTATGGTGAACATACTCAGCAGAACTTTATATCATCTTTGTTTTTTATTTGCCATTTGATTTGTTAGTGTAACTTATGAACTGAATTCTATAGATGAATGTTATAGAACAACGACACTCTCTATTGCTTAAGGAATGTTTAAGAGCAAGAAAGCTAAATGCCAACAGAAACACCAAAAACCCAAAAACGCACATGAAGATAATCTTGATGACCCAAGGCGTTAACCAAATTGGAATGGAAGCTGGGGATATTGTGAAACATTTGGATGGTTGAGAGCAACGAGTAAGTTCATACATCTGATATCAAGAAACTCTATCAAGAGTATGTATGTGTTTAAGTTTTGGTAATACACTTATGTCTGAAATGGTACGTACATGCATATGTTGGTCTTTATGGTTACCTTTTATTCTGCAACTCATTATTTGGTTGGATTTGACTATTTATGTTCGAGATATTTCTCACATTGGACTGTGTACAGCTAGTAGAGAGGAGTTAGATTGGGACACATGAACCTCAAATCATATATCATCATCAAGAGATATGAGCTAGGGAAATTACCCTTGTAAATCTTTGCAACTCTATTTATACCCTTAAAGCGCTTTCTATCTATAACAGTATTTAAATGGCCGTTATTTTGTTTGCATGTTTAGCACCTCTTGATCATGTATCTGGCTTAGCTGCACCCAATTCCTTGTCAAAAATGGATAGTGTGCTACAAACCAGTTTTTTCTCCCTTAAATAGCCGTAATTTTTTGTATGAATTATATCATTTAATTTTATATCGCTTATCACTGTAAGTGGCGAAATTTGTATATGCTCAAGATAATGGAGGAGTATTACGTCAAAACCAAATTATTGAGTGTCAGATTGTACATGCCAGATGGATTGACATGACCAGGGGATCTCTCAGGTTCTTCTGATCACTTTTTAAGAATTGGGGAGCATCATTACAGACATTCGGAGCAACTATCTAGATGCAGGGAGTGCCCAGCAGACCTGAGGAGGAACTCTTTGGACCTAGGAAGCCACTTTACATGCCTGGGAGGCAGCTCAAGGAACCTCAAACCGGCTGTAAGTATCTCTTCCTTGATTTTTAATTCATAAAAATCTGAAAATCTCTTAAGAAAAAATGTGAGACAACTATAAGTAGGCATAATCATATGCATGTTAGTATGATATTTCTCTTAGACTCAAGAATTCCATTGGTTTAATTTCTTGATGAAAAATAAGATTTCCTTATGATGTTAGAGACAGAATAAGTATTCTAACTTGAGGACATTCTTATAATCCTTAAATCTTCAAATCTTTTGTCGTCAGTAAATGAAATAAGCCCATATTATCCAATTTCTTATGATCAATCAATTAACCCCTACAAGCTTCCGTTAGATATGATTCTGTACATTGATTGCTGTTCTTTTGCTTGGTGATGTTTGTTTTGATTTATTTGGCAGGTGCGCTTGGCTTAGGAACGTACGTCTGTGTAGAATAAATCTAGTTGATCTATAAGGTTTTGTTAATTTCGATTAAGGTTGATACTAAAATCGGAGATTGTGTAAAATAGTTTGTTTCTTTCCTTATGGTGAAGTGGGATTCACTATACTCTGTAACAAATATATTGTTTCTTAATGAAATTAAATTTTCTTGTTTTAATTCAATACTTATATACGGCTTTAGTGTCACTGTAAATTTCAGTACAATATTACAATGGTTATAAATCTGTGAACCTGTTTTTGCTACAGGCAAGTAAGGGTTTTAGCTGCATTTACTCGTGTGGCAAGAGAGTTTTTGATATATTTGTCCCTCACATTATTGCCTCAGCAGTTGGTGTGGCAAAAGAATTAAAAATTAAAACAATAAAAACATAAAAAAAATTAGAAAATATAGAAAATACCTTTTTGCCTCACACTACTGCCTCACATATAGGTGTGGCAAGAACCCAGCTTTTGCTACAGCAAATTTAAGGTGTGGCAATAATTGTTTGCCACCCCGACTGTTGCCACAGGTGTGGCAAAATGTTTTTGTGTGGCAAAAGGATTTAGCTACACAAAATATGGGTTCTTGCCTCACTAATGACGTGTAGGAATACACGGGTTTTCTTGTAGTGGATATCAGTTATCCGGAAATCCCTATCTTCACTACCCATTCTGAGACATTAAACAAAAATAAAACAAATCAACCCAACATTTAACATGCCCTTAAGCAGTAGTAATATCAGTTGATGACAAATACAAACAAAGTACAACTTTATGCATATAAAAAGCAGCCAACAATCTGCTAGGATTTGTGGCACTTAAGAAGCCATATAAAAAACGTACATGTTGAACAGTATAAACCTTAAGACAGTTAACAACTCTTGCATCAACTCTTGCATCAACATTATCCATTTACATTGAGATGCATAAGCCATTTTATCACTAATCTCAGAGAACTACAAATTATGCATAAGCATTATCAAATTATGTTACTTTTAGCCATTTTATCACTATACTAACTGATTGCTAGTAGTATAGACTATTATCATTAACGAAATCATATAACCATTTTACTCTCGGAAACCTATATCATATAAACCAAACCCTAAATCATATAAACATGTTTCATCTGCTAAAAATTCAAAAACCCAATATTTTAATCCCTAATTTCGTTTTATTCAAACCCTAATTAGAGTTGATGAAACCCTAATTTTGTTTCCCTGAAACCCTAATTACAACTGTGGTGAAACCCATTTTACAGCTTATGAAACCCTAATTTCATTTCTACTCTCTGAAACCCTAAACGCAGATACCAGCAAAGTAAGGTTGGGTTTCGAAACACTCCAAATCGTAAAACAAAATTAGGGTTATAAGTTAACTGTTCTTCGCTGCAACTTCACAGTTCTTCCCTGATCTTATCTTCTCCGTCTCATCTATCATCCCTTCTCGATCTTCAACTTCACAGTTCCTCACTGTCTCTCGATCTCTCTGTCTCTCTCTCCAAATCTCTCTCTGTCTCTCTCTTTATCGTTCTGTGTTTTGATGTTTCGGTGAGATTTCGAGAAGATAAGAATTGTTGTACTCAAACGAACCACACGTGTGTTACAGGTGTCAGTCAATTCCACGTGTCAAAATTCTACATTGCACGCGTGTCACTTGTTTACAGTGCCCACGTGTAATGGGTTCATTAGCAAACGTGTGAATCACGTCCAGCGCCGTCGAAGGGCATTTTGGGGCTTTCACAGAACAATTGACTGGTCAAAAAAAAATTAAAATGCCCCATTTTGACTATTATAGGCAAACTTATCGTCCGTGACATTTTGATATCATTGATATCATTTTGGGGCATTTTAATCTTTCGCCTAACGTCCGGGACATTTTCACAACTATGGGGTTCATTTTGGGGCATTTTGCCATTTTTCCCTAAGGAGTTTACTCCAAGTTGAATGTATAATCCTTATCTATTTAAAGAATCTCAGTGGGATATCTGTTTTCTTTTTCTGAATGAATCCTATTTGAACTGGAGTTGCTAGGAAAGCAGTCTGAATAGCAAGAAGCTTGCTTACAGATATATATAGTGTTAGTGATTCATACATTGCTAGCGTAATGCATCACTAAGTATCATAAATTGTTAATATATATATGCTATTAACAGTCGGGAGATCTTTGGAAAACCGGATGAACTGGGAAAGTGTAACCTGAGATTCAATAATGGATGATATTGTACTAGATGGGAGACAACTAAAAAAATTCTCCGGAAACCCATGATTGGTCTGAAATTACATGAAAACGTGAGAACCAAAATGAAACGTAGTTTAACTCACTAAAAACTGTTAACAGAAACTGCAGGAATAATAACAAGAACCTGTTACATACTCAGTTTCACCAATTCTTAACTTCGTCGAGATCTTTTGCTTCTTCGGTTTTTTTGTATTTCCTCTTTTGGCCCTTCTCCCCCAAGAAAAATACCAGACTTGAGAGAAACTAAGCTTTCAAAATAAGTCACACTCCCTGTGAATCGAATTCCGTAGGTATTTAGTTCTGTAGCACTTCCTTGTTCCGAGTCAAACAGAACTAGACTAGAATAACCCAAGAACAGAATCTTACCATTCTTTAAACACCATATCATACTGGAATTTCCATGGTCCCTCTTAATGCTCTCATGAGTAATGATATAGCGTATGTTCAATATTCGAAAGCGAACCATACATGCTGTGTTCAATATTCAATAATTAATGAATCCTTAACGGAAAAGCTGAATACATTTGAAAAAAAAAACGTTACATTCAGCAAGAACGGGGTGATAGAGCGAAGAGTATGGGAAAGATGAGGTATTTTTTCTTGCCATGTTAACTAAAATTGCCCTCATAAAAGGAATCAGTGCTTACTTAGTTTAATCAGCTCGATCGAGATTGGAAATTGAATTGTATGTATCTGTAATCTCTGTTGTAAGCATGTATATATTCACATTTTTACTGCTATCTCGGACTAACAGCTAACAATTGCTTCCTCCAAATTAAAGTATCATGAAACCCTGTATAATGGTGTTATGTTAGTTGCATCCTAACGTACAACTGAAGCCTTTAAGTGAAAAAACGTCACAGAAATTGTAATTTTGTTCTCCCTAGTCATAGCAGAACTTAGTTGTTCATTGCAGACTCTATGTTGTTGTCATTATTTTATGCTTAAATGACAGGAATGGGGTGCAGAAATGGCTTCTCATGTGAAGTTCATTATAAAAAAACACTTACTTGAAGCTGGTTTAGAAGGGTTTCACGGAGAAACATCAGAAGCAATAAAATCTTGGTGGTTATCATCTCATTAATAATTATCAAGGTATTGATTTTCCATAATTCATTCATATAATCTTCTCAATGTATGTTCTCCAGAAATAATTATTAAATCAACTATTAATCTTATTAGCAATACCGAGTAGTAAGCAACATCCTAAATAAACATAACTTGGCTACATATGGACATAGAAAAGAAAACATAATGTATCAAAAACTTATTATTGCAAGCACAATTCGAGACACAGATAGAGAGTGAGAAAGAGAATTTCCAGAAAGGATGGCCATAGTGATAGTTCAAAGAAGTAAAAGGACTTCTAAGATGACTGGTGGTTGTTAAGGAGCACATCAGTTTCACCAAATTTCTGCGCAACGAACTATGAACTTCCAGATGACCGGTGGTTGGTGCAATTTGGGATGGAATGGCATATAAAAGAGCTGATATGGTGTCGGTTCAGTTTAAAATTACCCTAGACACTACAAAAATGATGGCCAGTCGTGACGGAACTTTTGAGACGTCTGTCACAAAAAGTGGGTAAATGCGACACCCCTTTATTGCCGTCGCTTCTGCCTGAACCTGTTGTGACGGCATCTGTCCAATGTAGACGAATAATATATTTGACTGGTCAATAGGTATCGAGAAAAATAGAGAAAATCAATCAGTTCACAAAAAAAATTCTCTCTCTTCTCTCAAATCCCTCTTCTGAAACCTTATATTTTATTCGTCTACTCATTGTATCTGTTCTATTCGCTAGGGTTTCGATTTCTTTCACAGAGAACACAAATCAACGCTGGAGCGGTAGAGTTTTACGGATCGAGAATTGTTGCTAGACAAGCTTCCAATCGGTTAAAACTCTGGTTTGTTCGATTTGAACCATCTCGTTCTTCATCGTCTTTTCATGGTGGTGTTGATGTTCAATGAATCAATTTCGTAAGTCTACGAAAACCCTAAATTTGGAATAATTTTTATCATTTATTATATGGTTATTACTTATAATAGCTTCTACAGATTTGATTCTTTTGATTTCTTATTTCACTTGTTGGATTCTTATTTCAACAAACCTTAGATGCCCTAAATCTGGAGGTTAATTTTTTTTTATTTTTTCTAATAACAGAGATTACATTAAGAACTAGAAATTATACATGGGTATGTCCTATCTGAAGGTTAAATTACATTATTAATTCTGCAGGAAAATTTTTGATTCATTTGAGTGAAATGATTTAGTCAAAGACGGAATTTAAAGTGATTTATTTTAATTGTTTTTTGAGAAATCATCTTAAGAGTGAAATAATTTGGTCTAAGAGTGGGATTTTAAGTACTATAATGGTATTTATTGTTGTTGTTGTGAACAATTTCTTAGATGCTTTGATTTACATTCGGTGGTTTTGTTAAAATGTAGGTTGGTGATGCAAATATGGATAGTTCATGATGTTATTTGATCCGGAAGATATGGATTTTTTGTGAATTAGAGGAGGATGAGGGTTGAGATGGTAGCAGCTGTTCGAAGAACGCTTGCATTAATCCTGATGAACAAAAATGATTATGTTGGTGCTTGGAAAAAGTTAATTGATGCACGGACTTTGTTTCCAGGACTTGAATATATTGATGAGATGATAAAAGTTTGTGACGTAATATGTGCAGCTAAGTCTCAAGGGAGTGAAATTGATTGCCAATGAGCATAATGTACTTATTTCTGTTAAGTTCTTTTTGATTTTATTCAATTGCCGTGCTTTGTCAACTAACCTGGTGTTTGATTTGGTTATTATTGCAGGTATGAGAAAGTTGGAAATGTTTTGGTGTGGAAATTGTTTCTGGTGAAATACCTGCAAAGAATGTGAATTCGTGGTGAGCGTTTGACGTTCTATATTCATGAGCTTGAATGTTATGCTGACATTCATTTAACAAATTTCAGGTGCGCATCAATTTGCTTAGGTTTATACTGAACATTTCATGTTCTGTTTTTTCTTGATTGTACCATTCTTTTCGTTCGATTCCGAATCTCTGGCGTCCTTTAGTTTAGGAATATGGTATGCACCGTGCTTAACTAATTTTGCATGTGAATAGCTTAAAATGCAAAAAATATGGTTGCCTTGAACATTGTTACCCACATTAATCCTATTGTATTTCTTATTTCTAACAGAAGGTATCAAACCCTTTCATTATGTGCCGAAACTAATTGATGTAACTGAGGCCGATTCCATAACTGTAAGTTCTAAGTCTCTAACTAAAATTCTGTTTTGTTTTCAAACTTCAAGTTACACACAGTTTAAATGTTGATTTATTGCTTGGTTGTGGTGGGCAGGATGAACGATATAAGCAGATCTTTTGCATCACCCGTATCACCAATAATACTGCTTCAATTTACGGAAGGGAGGTGTGTGTTTAACTTTTTATACTTCTTTTTCTTTCAACAGTTTTATTTGGAAATACTACTTACATGAATCATGCGTCTTATTTGCAGATTGCAATAGCTGGTCGGTTCCTTGATAAGCAGCAGGATTTTGACTGGAGTAAAACTCAGTTCTTTATTGTAATTGGGAAGAGAAGTCACCGTGTTTTGTGCCTTGGAAAGTGGGTGTTTTCTACTACAGCAATGTTTCTTGTACCTGGAACAGTATTTTTTTATTTGAGTCTTCACGGCAGGACCCCCCGTTAGCCAGATCCTGAAATTTGACTATCTCTCAACTCCAACAAATCTGGAACTGTTCTCTACAGTTGTGGGGTTTCGCCAACAACTATGTCTTGCTTACCTGCTCCAGTCGGAAACTAAAAATTTGATTGATCAGCCGATGCCCGAGCCACGAAGGAGTTAGTTCCTTATAAATAGATGTTGATTAGAAACTCCACCTCATCATCAATATCTTCTCTGTTTCAGATAATAAGGAGCTCATTTCTCTTGCACATACTGGGATATTAAACTTCTGACGAAGTAATAATATCATGGCTCGATCTATGGTGCAACTTGTTAGTGATCAGTTATGACATTATTGATGATGGGGCAATTGGATGTTACTAGCACAATGGTAGTTTTTCTTAAGTTTTGTATACTGTTTGGTGCAGTTTCATAGGAAGTTATCTTATACGTTTTTTTTTTTTTTTTGATTTTTTCTTACACCTTAAAATTTGTGTTTCAATCATAAGGTTAATGACTGATGCTATTGGACCATTCTTTTGCAGCAAAATGAGCTTTGGGTCAAAGCCAAATGGATTCTGTTGGGAGTGGTCGCAGTATGGTTGACCCTTGGAGCAGCCAGAGCTCTCAAGTAAGTAGTGTTAAAGATAATTATTAATTTGTGATTTGAGTTTCCATAAAATTGCAGAACTCATAATGGGTTAGTAAGAATTCTGTTCTGCAACTTTTTTTCAAGAAATTGCACATATGTAAAAAACAAACTTCGAGTATTGCGGTCACACAATTCGGTTCTGCAACTTTTTTTCAAGTAGTCGTGTTTGGAGTGAATGACCCTCTATTGCTAACAGTGAAACACCCATAAACATCTAAATTAACAGAACCTCTACTGCTAACAATCTAAAAAAAGAAATTAAAAAAGAATGGTCTGTTAATTGGAAAAATTTGACAGAAAAAACACCAGTCATACATACGCATACACACTAACGAACATATGTACGTTGCCATTTCTTGAAATCTCTCTTCTGATTCAAAATCGCGGTGTAACGTGTACCCCTGTTTCGGTCATGTAATAAATGAAATAAATAAAAGTTCAAGAATGAAATTTATTGGAACTATACGTTCAATGCTATTACTTCCACTTCCTCTTACACAGTTAGACTGGATAGCATCGACACTTCATGCTGCCATGCCATAGTATGCACACGAATTAATGTGCCAAATCCCAACGATCCGAATACAAATGTGAGATGACAACAGGGAGAAAATATTTAATGATGCAGAAGCTCAGTTAGTTGACCTTTATATGCATCATGCAGATAAAAAGTTGACTTTTACATGTCAACAGGGAGAAATATAGTTAAGACGTTGCGAATTAATTAGAGTGTCAAAAAAGCTTTAGCCTTGCAAATGCTAATCTATATGTAGGTTAACTTCACTTTTCAGTTTTTGGTATCAAAATGAGCTAGCGAAATGATTAAATTTTCACTAATTAATTTTCCATATATTAAACTAAATACCAAGTAATTCTTCATTCCCCTTATCTTTTTCTTCATTTACTTTTTTCTATATGTCGAGTGTAACATAAATAGTCTCAAAAATGAATTGTGTGTATTGGATATCCAAAATTTGGGCCATCCAATCCCTTTTTAAGTTTTTTTCTTCCAGCTATGTTACATTGCAAGAGATTTAATCGATCAAAGGTATTATATTTGAGCTAATCAAGGCTTCGTTATTTGATCTTCTTAATTATTTCCACATTACTTTTTCCACATAAACCGATCTTAGTGGCAAAATGCACCGGAATGGGAGTTGGAGTATGAAAAGGTGCATGTTATACTGTGCATATGGTATATTAATGTTTGAAGCTGATGGAGTTAATTTTAAGGCCATGCGGATACTTTGTGTGCACTTCCCCAATTACAAGTTCCAAGGGTTCACATCATAGCAAAGACAAAGGAAGTGGACACTTGATCGCAACCAATTGCAGAAAGTCTTTGGTGTTATAACCTTCATCCCGCTATAGAAGATGTGTCAAGATAGGTAATTAACTCCAATGATTCCAAACACTTTTGGTAAAAACTCCTATATTCACTAATAATAGCAATAACAGCACGATTTGAGACGAGCGTTGAGAAAGAAGTGGAATCATCGATGAATTCCCAATTTACGTACTTGAAGCACACTGGGTATGTGTTAATCTCTTGGGTGAATTCTAAAGCTATTTCTCCATGGAGCTTTGCTGAATCATCTAAAGCTAATAACGGTGGGTTCACATGAGGCATTATATTCCACGCACTGTTAAGAGGTAATCAACGGCTAGAGATGGTGTCCTGTATATTCCAAGCTGCTCATATGTTAATTATGAGCAAAAATTTACTACAATCGGGGGTCCTTCATGCTGTCTAACCAAGCTTTAGGTAATGTCATTTCAGAATATCAAGTGTTCAGGCCAAATTGGAGTTTCAACTGAATCTTTTTTTTCTCACAGTTGTATGATTAAAATCATTACATCATAGATTTGGTAAGTTCAGATAAAAAGATTTGGAGAAAACGGCTTATAAGGTGAGCACCTAGAAGGCTATCATATGCGTTAGCGTTATATAAGCTCAAGACACATTTTGCGTCACAATGCTAGATTTGATGTGGTGGATGTAAATTTGAAATTACTTCACTAATCGAGGTGTGTTCTGGGTTGTAGCGATTTTGGTAGTAAATTGGATATTGTATCGCGGAGACCATGGAGCGACTAATGAGACGTGAGAAAGTTTGAGTGAAAGTGATGATTTAGATTCAGGTTCAGAGTGCAGATTCTTTTTATCACGGGGTAATTTACAGGTCTCCAGTCAAATTATGGACCACAAGCTAGGCAATGTTTTTCCATTAGTTTGATCTCTGGCTCCACGTTAAAAGGTAACCTCACGCTCGATATATTGGTATGCCAACGAAACCCTTAGTCTTGATTGGTTTATTTCATATTCATACATGATGTTTGCAAAAATAAATTAAAATATCGGATTGTTGAAATCTTAGGCCCGCTCAGATACTCCATGTTCATTCCGTATAATTAAAAAAGATTAAAGAGAAAATTCATTTTAGCCTATAAATCATTCCATTTTGCTAAAACAGAACTATTTTAGTCGACTAAAATACAATAAAATCGATAGGATACTATATTTGTTTATGGGTTACATTGAAGGCTGGGTAGTAGGATGTGGATTTGCCGTTAAAGGTGATCTCATTTGAACATTTTTTTATTTTTTATTATCGTTTTATAAATTTTTTATGGTCAGTGACCGAGAATTAGAGGGGACATGCATTTGTGGTGTTAAAAATGAACTATGTGTTGTTTCGGTAATTTTTTTGAGAATTTTTGTGGAGTAGTCTATTGTTGGATCTTGTTTAATATTAATCCAAATCGCACAAACCACTACACCAAATTTCAGGATTCGTAACAGCAATTCGTAACGGACTTGGCCGTTACAAAACTACCGTTACAAATGCCCCGTTACGAATATTTCCTAACAGACAACATCCGTTACTAATTTTTTAAAATTTTGTAACAAGGTTAAGTCGTTACGAATTTTTGTATAGGCGTGCGAATCACACGCTAGGTCACACTTGGGTCGTAACAGATGTTCGTGCCTGTGCCATTCACACATTAGTCACACTAGGGTGGTCATATGACCTACCCCTTTAGCCCTTCTCGACTATTCACTCTTCTCCTTCATTTCTTTTCTCTCCTCCGCCTCTCCACCATATTTTTCTCTTCGCTGAAGTTTCAACTATAGTTTTAGTATCGACCATCCGTATTATGTTTACCAAATTTCAGTTTCGATTTCATCATCTGTAGCAAGATTTCAGTTTCGATTTACTTGTGCAAGTCTTTTTGTAAATCGATTTTAGGATTTTTGGGTTTGTTCATCATCTGTACTAGGATTTTAGGGTTTAAAAAATCGATCTTAGGATTTCAATTTGTTAATCAATTTTAGGGTTTCTTTTTCTAATATGTCTCGTTTGTTCGATTTCAGTTTGTAAACCTGAAGATGGGTATATTTCCAAGGTGTATGTGTGCATATCTGGATCTGGATTAGTTCATTTTGATTATTTATTTGATTCATCCGAAAATGAGTTTATTTCATTTATCTTCTTCTATTCTCGGTATCTCCGTAACGTCTTTTACTTTATATGATTTCTCATATTTGGGTCTTAGGGTTTTATTTGCTTATTCTAATATTATGTTTATTCACAAAAAGAGGTGTAATCATCATGGTCTCGAGGATGTTTTGTAATCCTAAAGAACAAACTAATGCCTTGACAATGTTGGTTAAACTGAATTGATGAGGTGATAATACTTATGTTCCTTTAATTCATTTGTTTTTTGGTAATTCATTAATTTTTGTGGTGTGGATTGGTGCGCGTCGTTTACGAAACAAATTAATCACTTCTTTCCACACAATTAACTGGTACTGTGATGGAAAAGAATTCGTTCCCACGAAGAGTAGGGAGTTTCTAGTTGCTAAAAATAACCAAAAAGGGGAATTTTAGATTTTAAATCAAAGTAACTAATAAAAGAAAATAATAAAACTTTGTTGTAAACAATAATAAGAAAGATGATTAGGGAATCATTCGCCGTCTCTGAACTGAAGCCTAATTAAATCCAAATTTATTTCTTGTTGAATTTATATTGTTACCAACCGTAGAATAGCAATAAGTTCTGGGATCCCCGGATTCCTACTGCCACGGGATACGGAAGCGCTCGACTACCAGATTCTATCCAACCAACCCACCAAGAATAAGCTCTCAAGGTGTAAATTAGTCGAATGCTTTACACTTTGTGAATCAGGTTGATCCCAGCATCAGACGCATAGGCTCGGCCTGCTTACTAGTGTTATCTTTACACACAATTTCTTAACAAAATCTCTCTGTCAGCTCTTGCGATTTACTACTTGTGTAAAGAGTTAATGTGACAATTACACGTATCACACGATCCTAAACTAGTAGAAGAAATATTGATTGGTTAATTTAATTGATCATTTTAAATAATTCCTCAATATTCTTAAATAATAAAAATAATAAAAATAATCAATAATAAAATAAAACTTGAAATAAACATGGTAAAATAAATAATGCTTAATGGTTTGGAACTTTTAAATCGTCACTAATCAACAAAATCACCGCCACGACTCCCAGTAAATTCTTACTTGAGACACATGTATTGGCGGTGAGAAGAGTTTCTGCCACTGTGAAACTAAAACAGTGTTGATTCGGTGTAACGGAGAGCGCACAAGAAATGTGTACCCGGCTTCTAATCCGTTTGATCCTATGACAACCCCATGTGAAGCTTACGTGTCTACTTCTGCACCATCCGTACATCCATCTTTGGTATAACATTTCACACCAAATCCCCACTTTCCTAAATAATTGAACACAAGTCGGAAACTTCTCTCATTGTGGGTCCCGCAAGCAAATATCACCTCAATTATTAACTCGACCCACTCAACAGTGTCCGACAAAAATATCAGAATTTTATCTGTAGAGAGAACAAATGCCGATGCTATGGTGCGACCTGAAACAACTTAGTTATGTGCAGACGGCTTCTTATTGTATCAAAGTGTAACGGGACCCGGTGGAGTGTATGTGTCTTCTTTTCACCCATGGTACATCCAGTTTTGATGCACCATGCTATACCAGATTCCAACCTTTCACCAACATGTCAGGGACATCTTCTGTTAACTTTCCAGCCGGGCCCCACTTCAATTTTCTTTGTAAAAATTCTCTTCCTTCACTGTATACGTACATGATTAGTTAGTGAACCCATATGCAACCACAACAGTACTTGTCGTTAATTAATGTCTTGTTCCTGGTAGGAGGAAGATGAAAAGTGGTCGCCCCTTAACGTTTGCAAAGGTGCCAATAGTAGTTACTCCTGAAATGATCATTTTACCCTTTTGTCAACCTCCACCAACATCAACACCGACCGCAACAAGCACCTCAAACTCCAATTTATATTCCTGGCGTGGTAAGTAGACAAACTTGGACGCCCCTTAGTAGATGGAAGGGTGCCAATAGCAATTTCATATAAAATGCCCATTTTGCCCTTTTAGCCTTCCAAACTCTTGTTTTGCTCATAACTTCTACGAACTCATAATGACTCCGTTCTTTCGCCATTGACTTCGTTTTTTCGTCCTCGTCAACGTGATAGCAAGAACTCCTGGGTTTGAACGAGTTTCTCTTGGTTTTTGGGCCCTTCTCCAGTTGTAGCTAGCTTCTTTTATTGCACAATTAAGTACAAATTCATTTCTTTTTGGATGATTTACCTAATAAAACACAAATAAGAGAAAACAAGCGTAACATACAATAATTTACAAGAAAACCAACAAATACTGGCATTGAATTGACGCCAAATATTTGTGCAATATGCAGATGTGATTTCCACTTAATCTCTATGTGGGTTTTTAATGAATCATGTTCTTTATAGTCGTGTGATGGTTTTCTGAGACTAGTAACTCAAGTCCTATTAAAAATTTCCTGTTGAGTTACAAGGTTATTGCAAAGAGGTTTAAATTTCATTAACAAGTATTAGTACCTGATGGCCACTCAGGGTACCACTTAGGTTGTTGAATTTACTTCTTTTGGTGGTGTTGGAAAGATCGAAAAACTGTGTTTCCTTTTGAGTGAATGTTAGTCTGTTTCAGGATTGTTATTTTTTCTCGTTGTATGCATTTGATGTTCATCTCTGGGCTGAATTTCAGTAGCGGTATTGGGGCTTTATAGATTTCTATGTATCCCAAGGGGTCGCATCAACCCCCCCAAGGTATTGTGCACTATATTGCAATTTCTCTATGTTTTGTTTTACTTAATCGAATTTGTTTTGTTTGCTTAGAGAGGGAATTGATTTCTTCAATGCTAATGTGCCTCTATTATGAACTGACTAGATGTCAAAAGTTGCTAAATGGTTGTGATCTGGAGGAAAGCCTGGTGAATATATTTGATACCTGTTTCTTTGGTCCATGTATATATATCTTAGAATTATTAGATGATTTAGGTTGCATTAAACACTTGACAATTTGGTTAACTCCAATTTCAATATGGTAATGTATTGTATTTTCCTAGAAGTATTTCCTGCTGCTTAGCTGATTTTGGTGTTTCAATATGATATTGCATTGTATTGTAGATTTGTCTCACTCGACCACTGATGCTTTCTTCAAAAAGAAAATTTTAAACTTTGGTCAAGTGGTAAAAGGTGAGAACACACTATCTCTGTTGTTAAAATAGAAGAAGAATAAAACTTCTTTTCTGAGTTCAATTATCTAGTGCGATCATGGAAACAGTTCATGCTTCAGCTGATAGCTTGTATTTAATGTTACCTACTGGACCTTGTCAAAGATTTTCTTGCTTTTGTAACTGATGATTAAACTGTTTATGGAAGTTCAAATATTCACAAATGAATCAGGAAAGAGATCAAAAGGGTTTGATTTTATACAGTATACCTGTCAAGACGATGATGTGCTTTTACCCAATTTGACGCTGAGACATTGGTTGCTGCACTTCTTGTGGTTCACATCATGTAGTCTCTTAACTGTTTCCTGGGAACTGCTTATTGGCATATTCGGTAAGTTGAATCTTAAGATATACTTCAGTTTCCAATATTTTGATTCTTCTCTTCATTGAGTGTGTTCCCCACTTTTCCTGATTCTGAGGCATCTTTTGCATCCACTGTTTTGCATGCAAGCTTTCGAACACCTAACCTGAAGGCACGGCTCAACACATTCCGTGAGGAGTTCCGTGCAGTTTGGCGCAATGATAGCGAGATGTAAATTAGTGGTCCTAGTTTCAACATTGTAAGTGGAGCTTTCTTTGTGTCCTAATGTTCTGGTTGATTCGCTAGTTGTTTCTGTGATGTGAGAAGGAACTTCTATCTAATTTCTTCCAAGTTCCATCCATTGCTTTGCATACTCATCTAAGTTTGGTTCTCCCGTATTTTTTGTAATTGTTGGTAGTCGTTAGGCCTTTCTTGTCCCTCTCTTGTACTTGTTGTATCAGAATTCGTCTTGTACTTTAAACTTGCATGTATTAGATTTGCTTTAGAAAAACTGGTCATGACTTGTATAAGAGGTGGGGATTTTTCCCTTCTCTTTACACATCTACTCTCAACTCTGTCACTAGTGGACTGTTGCATTGTATATGGGTATGCATTTTATTTTCAAAGCATGGAAGTTGAAAATAGAAAAACTGAACTATTCTATTGAAATTCCTTGAGCATGTGGTTCTAGTAGAGGCTTGTGTAGGCAATAATGACCTCTTCCATGCACAAAACCATTGGATGTTGAACTTAGGTATTCTATGTTTTTTAGTTGATTTTGTTGTTGTTGCTGCTGTTAACACGGGTTTTGTCCTTCCATCATGGGTACACTTTTGCGTGGCGAAGCTGCTCCATGATGTGGGTTCTCTTAATTAATTTGCAGTAGTGTAATTAGTCTTCATTTTTGAATGCATGCTTTAGGTTTCTTAGTTATGTATTGTCCATTCCAGGCCGGCCTTCTTGAGGGTGTTCTCAATATGATTTCTATATATGGTCCTACGGATGGTGCAACATTTGCTAGTCATATGGATGTCAACAAGGTTTGTTTTCCTATATCCGAGGAAGATTATATATATCGAAGATTGCAGAATTAACACAAAATTTGTTTTCTCAGGTATTTACATAGAAAAAGCTGACTTCTTTTCAGCTTGCTTTCACAGGATCAACTATAACCGGAAAAATTGTTTCTGAACTGGCCGGTAGAAGCAACCTTAAGCCAGTGACTCTGGAGCTTGAAGGGAAATCTTCATTCATTGTATGAGAAGATGCCGACATTGACAAGGATGTTGAAACTGCCCACTTTGCTCTATTCTTTAACCAGATAATTATGTTCCGGTTACCCTTTTGTTTCTTAGTGTTGCTAAAGTTTTCTCATTTACTTGCACCTCTCTGTATGTTTAGTTATCTGCTGGTAAATTTCATAAATTTGTTAGCCTTAAGTTGGTATTTTTATAGATGTTTTTGGCTTGTTTTGTGTAGTATAGGTTGGGATTTATGAACTTGAAGCCAGGTATTAGACGAAGAATGTTGCAAGGATAGCTTAGGGATGATTTGTGCTTGGAGACTAGTGTTTAGGAAATGCTCGACTCATTAGGTCCCTTATCAGCTGCTAGTGTTGTAAGTTTTTATGTAGTATCTGTGATTTAAGTTGGAAGAATTTGTGAACCGAACTTATGAGCTTAGAAAATTTTGAAAGTTTTTATTAACTGAATTTAGGGACTTAGTAAGTTTCTATGTATTCCCTTAGAATTTGATACTTCAAATACTTAGAATTTGTGTTCTTTTAGTGTTGACTAATTTTGACCACGTCAATATTGACTGGCATTAATTTTTTTGCTGTTACAAAAAAGTTCATAACGGCTCCAAGCTGTTTCAACTTGCCACGTAGTAACGGCTCTGGCATGTTACTAATTTGCCACTTAGTAACGGCTTTAGCATGTTACTAATTTGCCACGTAATAACGGCTTTGGCATGATACGACCTCGTTGTTACAACAAAAATCGTAACGGCCATGAGGTGTTACCACGTGTCAATTTGTAACGGCTCACAGCTGTCATTGTGGCTGTTATAACCCAAATTCGTAACGGCTCAAGTATCTGGATGTAATAGAATGGAGTCATTATATGTTTTGAGAGTAAAATGAAAAATTTTGTAGAAAAATGATATTAGAGTACCATATATTAGGTTTGTAGCTGGTTACCGAGCTATTTAAACACCAAATTCATCGGATCTAGAGTTTTACAGTGCAAAGCAATATTGGGATCCGTAGTTAGAAGGGAAATCAGGATTTACATGATTTGGAACTGTGTTTTGCCTCATGATATTTCGGATGAAAGTAATTGAACTATTTTTTGTTTTTAGATATTTATGATTTCTGGATAGCAAATTGACTCATTTGACATCGTTAAGTTATAATAGTTAACTTGTTTGATTGAAAACATCCCAATCTGACAGGTTCTAAATGGTGAAAGAAGTTGATAAGGTATATGCCTAATGTTTTTACTTTTTACGTTAGATTATTGAATTTTTTTTGGTGTTAGGTACATTTAGCATAATGAAATTGATTGTGCCTTTTCTCCCAAGTCGATGGAACAGTTCAAATCGTTTTTTCCTATCCGTTAAAAATAACCAGACTAATCAAGAATATTTATTTTAAAAAATGTTCTACTACATCTGGGCTACGGGTGCGGGGGAAGCCCCACCAGCCCCACCACACCGATCGACAATTCCCACCAAACCCCGTGTGTAGCACGGGTTATATACTAATTTTCCTTAACGAACATAAAGAATATCACAATTTATCTCGTCCTCATAACACCGGAGAAGACGAAGGAACTACGACGAAAGACAGATAAATCCAAGGTCAACGGTCATGTCTCATTATCGGGGGTGAACAAATGGGTGAACAAAGTAAAAGGGAAGTACAGAGTAGGCATTTAATGCCTAAACTGATCTATGGGGATGTGGGAAGTACAAGTACCGGTACTCATCCAGTGACCGTTGAAGAGTGTTTGACTAAGCAGAAGAAGACTAGCAAGACTGCTAACGAGGGGCGCCAGGTTTAGTGGGATGTACTAAGCCAATACAAAAACTGGTTTGTCCTATATGAAAATCTGTTTTGTCTTATCATATTTTTGGTACACCCCACTTAATTTGATACCCTATTAGCAATGTTGAAGACTAGAAGGCACCGACGGAAAAAGAAGACTCTAGATGTTGGGCCTGGTGGTCCAGATAACAAGAGTACAGGGAAGACATGTCTCTTGGCCCGGTTCATCTACAACTATAATTGACCATCCGAAAACTTTCGAAGTTTGGAGACTAAGGAAACGGTGGGTGTAAAACCTGTTGCTAATCCTTTGGTTCCGGATCCTATCTTATCGGAACAAGATACAGTAATCCAAAATCATAAGAACACCACAACCACATTAAACAATTATGTTCTACACCAAAGCTTAGAGGATCAGAGACGTCTTCAATTCAGTGGAGGTTTTAAAGGTCTTCTCCAAACTCCACCGTCTCCATTTCTTAACCCAATTATCATGCAGCTACCTACAATATTTTTTATTAATCAAATTTATTCAACACAATCAAGCCCTAATCTCCCTGATAATATCCATGATGGGGATGAGATAAGGAATACGATTGAGCAATCTCTTCCATCTGATGTTTGTGGATCTCCAATATCTGTTGCTCCTCTAAATAGATTAGAGCCATTACCAATTTCAACCCTTCAGTCAAATTGGTCATCTCTAGAGGGTACTGAAAGTATCAGGAGGGTTCGATCCCCTCGCTTTTCCGCTGTAACAGCCGCCGCCACCACAACCAATAGTAGATCACCACCAATTTTGGAGCAGAGATTTGAAGTCCATACAATACAATCCAACATTGAAAAAGGTATAATATATCCCTAACTTTCTTGTGAAAACAACTGATAGAGATTTGAACTCTATACCATGTGCAAGTGTTTGTTTTTCACCAGAATCACTAGTTCCATCACCTACTCTACTCGCGTCACCCATCCATGCTACCTACAACACCAATCTCCACCATCTTTCACACGATCAGTATGTATCCCTATTCCCATCAACACCCTCTTTCAAAATCAGCTAAACAACATTATCACTACCATTACCTTTTGTATATGTTAATTAACACAAAACACTACCATTACCAATGATATATGTTAACCAACACAGATCAATGCCACTTATATCTGTTAACCAACACAGATCAATAACCCTTGTGTCTGTTAACCAACACAGAACTAAAACTTTGAAGAGGTATTTCGACTATCTCATACTAAAACTTTGAAGAGGTATTTTGACTATCTCACACTATGAATTTGAAGAGAAACACCAATTTTCTCATAAAACAGTTTGAGGGGCAGTTACAAGTTCGTTTCATAAGGTCAAGAGACCAACTGTCTGCTCCAAGAATTCAAGTTCTCCGATCCAAGTTGCACATTCGTCAACTCAGGTACAACTTGAGGGGAGGTGTTAAGCATACAGTCACAAGTCATCCACAAGACTAGGAAGCTAACTCAGTCTTCCACAAGACTAGCTAACAACACAGTTATGAAGGCGTGTAACCCATTCTCTTTAGTTAGCTATTATATCGTTTTTGAATATGTTATCTTTGTAACAACTTTGAGTATAAATAAGATCTTTATCTCCACTAGTTATGTGTGGAAGATATTCTACCAAATATCATGTTCTAAGTTGGATAATCGAGTTGTTGCAAATGGGGATGTTTTAGAAATCGCTATTACAGATGGGGATGAAGACAAAGTAGAAAGAGCTCAAATTTATTTTGCAATTCACTCCGTCATGACCTTGTTTGGCATTACGCCTGCAGGTAAAGAACATGAAATCGATAAAATTGTCTTGGGACAATTGGAGGAAAACAAACGAAGGAGACAACTTAAGAAAGATAAGAAGGCGCAAGCTCATCGTGAATTGGATGAAGCAACACTTGATAAGGGTTTGGAGGGGGATGTTTTATTACTGACAGGGAGTATAGGGGAAACAATAGAGGGTGAGGCAGAATCTTTGGAGTGCAGTAACATGGATGATTTGGGTAACAACACACCTAATTCTCCCATTGGAACTGCATCTAAAGCCGATAGAGAAGCAAATAGGATTGCATGTTCTATGGAAAATTTACAACCTAGCATCTCAAAGCAAGAACGAAGAGTAACAATTGGGGGACGAAAAGGTTATCAATGAATGCAAACATCTTATCATGGAACCTTAGGGGGGCTGGTGATGTAAATAAGAGGGCAGTGATCAATCAAGCCATAAAAAGCAGCAAGCCAAATGTAGTTGTTCTCCAGGAGACTAAAGTTGAAGTCATATCTCAATCTTTTTGTAGAGAACTTTGGTATCACGGTGGAAGTGAATATTGTTATGTTCCGTCCAGCGGCGCATCAGGGGGTATTTGTATCATGTGGTGTGGTAATGAATTTGAGCTGGTGGACAGTATGCAGGGTCCATACACTTTGTCTTGTATGTTCAAATCAAGAAGGGATGGAACATTATGGCTTGTTACAGGGTTGTATGCTCCCAATAACAGGGCGGATAGAAAACAAGTGTGGAATGATATTGGTGGCATCCTTGGGTTATGGGATCTACCTGGTAGCATAGTAGGGGATTTCAACACTATCCGGTATGTCGAAGAGAAGAACAGGGACATCGCTATAAATAGAGATATGACTGAATTTTCAAAGTTCATATCAGATTGTGATCTTTTTGATCTCCCTATATATGGAGCCTCGTATACTTGGTAAAACTTTCAAGTGGATATAATATGCTGTAGAATAAACCGTATGCTAGTTAACAAGAAGTGGGAAGAGATGTTCCCAGATACAACCCAATGTGCTAGACCGAGACCTACCTCTGATCACCGTCCCCTAATTCTTAACACTAATGGAATCAGAGGCGGTCCTGGTCCTTATAGATTTGAGATAATGTGGATGGAGGATAGCTCTCTTTATGGCCTTATTAAAGATTGGTGGGAAAGATTTGAGGTCGAAGGGAATCCGGGGTATATCTTCCGGAAGACACTATAGATGCTCAAAGTGAAGTTGAAGACATGGAATTGGGAGCATTTTGGGAGCACAAAGCGGAAATTATATGGTTTACAGGAGCTTATTTCTGACATTGATAATAAAGATGAAGATCATTCGATTACCTTGAAGAACGTTTTGAACGTATTAATCTGAAAAATAAACACAAAAAATGTGCGAGATTAGAATTGTTGAGGGTAAAGCAAAAGAACAAGGATAAATGGCTTGATGAAGAGGACCAAAACACAACTTTTTTCCATGGAATAGGTAATCAAAGGAGAAGGCAGAACTTTATAAGTTGTTTACTCATTGATGGAGAAATACAAGATGATAGCAGGCTTATACAAGAGCACATTGATGGGTATTTTACTGAGATTTACAAAGAAGACGTTGTTCAAAGACCTTTTTCTGGAGGACATACAATTCGCTTCTATCTCTCATGATGATAACACCAGGCTTGAGCGACCTATCGTGGAGCAAGAAATATTGGATACCATCAAGGAAATGGAGCATAATAAGGCCCCAGGGCCTGATGGTTACCCAATAGAATTTTTTTCAAGATACTGGCCTATTATAGGAGAGGATTTTATGCACGTGGTCAAGCATTTTGAGATAACTGGGTCATTGGATTAGAGGATCAACAACACTTTCATTTCCTAATCCCCAAAAAGGAGTGTGTTGAGTCAGTGAGGGATTTTAGACCTATAAACCTGATCAATACATCCTACAGGATCATTGCGAAGACTTTGGCATCGAGGCTTAAACAAGTTCTACCGTCTCTAATATCAGATACTCAAAGTGCATTCGTTGCGGGAAGACAGATTACTGATAGTATATTACTGGCTAATGAGTGTATCAACTCAAGAGTGAAGAATAAAGAAGCTGGGTGGGTTTTTAAACTAGATGTTGAAAAAGCTTTCGTCAAAGTAAATTGTAAGTACCTGTTAAAGGTGATGGAGAGGATGGGGTTTGGGTTCACTTGGAGAAACTGGATCCTTTCTTGCATTTCTCATGCCCATTTTTCTATCTTAGTAAATGGTTCTACAAGTTCAAAATTTTGAAGCTCTAGGGGCCTCAGGCAGAGAGATCCCCTATCTCCATTCCTTTTTACTTTATTGATGGAAGGGTTTTGCAGAATGATTGCTAAGGCTGAGGAAAATGCGCTTCTCACGGGCTTTAGGGTGTTATCAAATGGTCCTTCTGTATCTCATTTACTCTTCGCCGATGACACTCTCATTTTCAGCACGGACAAAGCTCATAACATTTATACTATTCAAGCTATTCTAATTTGTTTCGATCTTGTTTCAGGTTTACGAATTAACCTTTCTAAAAGCACAGCTATCAGCATTGGTCAGACTACCCAAAATAATCTTGTAGAGGAGTCTCTTGGTTGCTGTCTTGAGGAGCTTCCTTTTAAGTAGTTGGGAATGCAGACATGATCACGATATAGGTGAAAGAAAATATGGGATCTGGTGGTTGAGAATGTGGAGAAAAGATTAGATGGCTGGCAAAGATTGTATTTATCGTACGGCGGAAGATTAGTGATAATAAAGAGTGTCCTTTGCTCATTAGCGATCTATCTCATGTCAGCTTTTGCTATTCCTCCACCTGTAGCAAAGAAAATTCAAAGGATCATAAGAAACTTCTTATGGGGTGTTAGTGATGGCAGAAAGAGATTTTCTCTTGTAGCTTGGAAGAAAATCTGCCTAAGTATACAAGAAGGCGGCTTGGGCATCAAAGATTTATCTGTTATGAATGATGCACTTCTTTGTAAATGGCTCTGGCGTTTTCGACGGAAACTGAAGCCCTATGGTGAAGAATAATAGCTGACAAGTACGGTTCTGACAAGAATGGATAGGATGACAAACAAACAACACTACCTTATGGCATGAGCTCGTGGCGGGGAATCTGTAATAGAATGAACAAGTTTAAACTTGGGATTATTAACAAAGTAGGGGATGGAAGGAGGACAAAGTTTTGGTTTGACAGATGGCTTGGAGACGAGTTCTTAATGGATAGGTTTCCTAGATTATTTAACCTCTATAGAAAGCAACATGGTTGGGTCAGGGATCTGGCTATCATAAGCGGTGACTCGAGCATTGGATGGGATTTGGACCTTAGAAGAATAAGGCTTACAAATGAAGAAACAAATGATCTATCTGCTCTTTTTATCTTCTTGATGGCATCATTTTAACCTCTGCAGTAGACTCCAGAGGTTGGAGATGGGAACCGAATGGAGTGTTTTCAGTTCAATCATGCTACAAGGGGCTGCGACAAAACTCAGGTATTGTTTTCCCTTATTCCAAAGTTTGGAATACTAAAGTCCCCTCAAAAATTGGATTTTTTGTGTGGCTTATTCATCACGGCGCAATACTAACACAAGACAATCTTGCGAAGAAGGGATGGGTTTCGGCGAATAGATGTGTTTTTTGCAAAAATGAAGTTGAAACTATTAACCACCTGTTTATCCATTGCTCTATTATCAATAAGGTTTGGATGTTTTTCATGAATGAGTTCTCGCGGGACTGGGTACCAAACTACAACGTCGCTGACCTTTTCATAGGTCACTGGACCCAAGGGCTTACTGACATTGGATCTCTATTATGGGAACTTCTACCTTTTTGCTTTTGTCTGGGGTGTGTGGAAACAAAGAAACTCTTGCATTTTTCAAGATAAGGAATATTGGCAAGATAATCTTATAAATCAAGTCTTTGTTACTATACTGGAATTCTACAAACATTTCTTTTAGGGGAAATACCTATCAAAATCTCCATTACAACTGCGCTCTCATAGTGAATAAATACCAGTAACTTGTGCTTTATCGGATTCCGGCACACCTTGGTGATACTGTAGGTTGAATACTTATGCTTTCGGTGAGGCTGCTCTCTTTCTTGCTTGGGAGTTGATTCCATTTGGAATTCCCTTGGCCTTTGTACTTTCTTTCCTTCTTCTATAAAATATTTTGTTGTATTGATCAAAAAAAAAATGTCTAAAACATATTTGCGTTGTGATAAAAATATACTTTTAAGTAGTGACATAAGCAGTAGTAAGACCATCATCCTTCAAGTATATTTAGGAAATAGGAACTCGGTAAATGGCATTACAGTTGCAGAGTGTTCTCAATAATTAAGTTAACTTGGAAAGCTAAGCACAAGAAAGACGTTTGGGTGTATTACCCATTATATTAAGCCTCGGTTGCGAAAAAACTTTTTTGTTGAAGGTGAAAGTGAGACGAGATCGGTCACGCGCAAAATAAAATGTAGGAAAAGAAAGAGAAGCAAGCTTGTGACCAAGCCTTGGTCAAGTGTGAAAGATTCGTGAGAGAATTGATGAAAGCAGGAACGAAAGGAGAGGTGGAGAAGAAAAAGGATGACGATCAATAGCGGCTGAGAGCAAACTTTGTTCACTACATCGAAGCGATAATCATCACTATATAGGAAAGTATGTCGAGCTCAGCACCAAGGGACACTATATAAAAAATATCATAAATAACAATAATCCACATTGGCATCCAAAAAACCAAAAAAATCAGAAAACAAATAACAATAAATAGTCAGCAGACGTTAGCTCCCCACATGCCAATACTATTACCAGTCTCCTATTTGAAGTACAAAAACATCAACTTAATTATTAGAGAGCAGCTAAAAACACTAAGAACCTGGCTATTTTGGGACTAACCATTTTATTTGCAGCCTATGATGATTTTGATCTTGTTTTTTTTCTTTTTTGATGATAAGGGTGTCTACTGTGTAAGAAAATACGAAACTACCCTCTACACTAACCTTAATAGTTTTAATTGTGTGTAGACGAAAAATCATTTAGTTTAACAATCTTTAATCAAAACATAATCTTTTCTCGATTTTCATCAAAATCGAAAACTAAAACCTAATCTCAAGCAACAATTCAATTTTTTATTTTCATAGGATGGCAAACAGTTCGATTTATTGAATCAAACCCGTTGGACCCTTCCTTTTAAAAGAATTCATCGATAATTTAACTATGAATCTCTGAAATTTCCTCATCAGTTTTTTCTGAAAATCAACCAGAATCAGTTTATTTATGCATTAACATACACGGATAGACTCCAAATAAATGGAATAGGTCCCAGAATAGCCTGGCTAAATTGGGGCCTATGGATTTTTTCATCCACCCCATAAAGAATGTTAAGGGGTGTC